>NC_089763.1:43849468-43861968 GCF_040412425.1 Macrobrachium rosenbergii | reverse complement strand
AATGTAAAAATCCATTTAAAAAAGATGTAGCGGTATTGTAATATTCTTGAAAATATAGTCCAGGAATAAACCCTAAAACACACGAAATCAAGACGTGGAGTCCAGGGTCTGTAGACCTTGGTGGAGTCATCGTCAATTAATTATTTACGAAGTTAATTAGTTTTTGGTTTTCATCTTGTCACATCTGCACGCCAGCCCAAAATCTTTCTATGACCACTTTCTAATGTTGGGTAGTAAATTTCTCACGTGTGATAGATTTTTTATGTGCATAACTTTTGCACCTCATATGAACACTTGGTGCATAAAAGCTTCTTACACCAAAGAGCCCTTATATCGTAAATTGCTCTCTGTAGTTAATTGTTTACAATTAACAGTGACCAGCAATCGGGTGGCAGACCTAACTATACTACCCTGACACTTTGAGTGGGTTCAACGCCGCTGATTAAGAGAGGATAAGTCCTAAGCCTATAACATAATTAACCTCCAGCTGTACTATTCAAAGGCCTGTTTCTTCAAGTGTTTCTTCCACTGACAGTCCAAATACTTTCCATCATAACCAATACTCTTGTTCATTAGTATATGTTAATGATTTTATGCAAATCGACCGGGTAACCGAACGAAATTTTTGGGGACATATTAAGAAGGGGAGGGTTGGAAGAATTCACTAAAAATCGTGGGGAGGAGGATGACAGAGAGAGACCGACAGCTCATGGATGAAATGAAAGGTATATAAAGGAGACAGAAGTAGAATTACATGCACAGAATAAGGAAGACATTTCCTTTAGATCTTCACCGAAATTTTTGTGTTTGGCGTGATACCCATATCCTTGAAAGCACTAAAAATACTCCTCAAATAGCGCACTTTGTCGATACATTACCCTGGCCCTTGTTTCAAGGAGCATGACATAGACAACGTAACCTAATGTGGAATCTAACTTAGAACATTCTTTTCCGCGAACTTCATAACACCTCCCCAATCCATGCAGGACCTCGAGAACCGCTTCCTCTAAAAGGATAACCAGAAGTTATCCATTTTTCGGAGTAAGGGTTCCTGACGACCTCCAATGAAGCTAATGGTGTGTGCTAAATTCACGCCCTTGTGGGTCGCGAACATTCAAGATGCCACCGAACAGCACCACAATTTGTTCTCCATGAACGCTCACTCCAGCAACAAACGACGATCGCTCTCTTTTGGCGGGCCGTGGAATGCGAGCGATTTCACTTTTCATTCTCTCTCTCTCTCTCTCTCTCTCTCTCTCTCTCTCTCTCTCTCTCTCTCTCTCTTCTTCCATAGACTTCCTTTGTAGCCTGGACTTCCTTTTTAACTGGTTTTCCTCAATGACGGATTCCAGACGCATTGTGTTTGCTTACTCGGAAGACCATTTCTTCAAGTTTGAGAATTCCTCACTCGGAGGCAACAGAGCGGCGTGAGTCAATAAGATGGTTGGAGAGAGAGAGAGAGAGAGAGAGAGAGAGAGAGAGAGAGAGAGAGAGAGAGGGCGCCATATTCATATCCCAACACCTTTAGAGTCTGTCTATATCAAAGCCTGATCGAGTGGAAGTCACTTCAAGAATGGAACCGGTAGGACTCCCTCCCCCTCGGAGGCCATTGACAGCCAATATGTCTTGGGTCATGCTCTTTGGTCTCTTGTGAACTGACCCCGCGGGACATTTCTTGTTAATTTTATTATGGATCTTTTGAGCGGGTACCCAACTCTGATGTTCTTGTAGGTAATTTTGACCTGTTGATAACCAAGCAACTCACAGTAAAGATTAGGCCCACTCTGATAAAGTTTTTATGATATAATTAATTTTCTTGTTCATATTTTGGAAAGGCTGGAAGCGCTCCTCTTTGCACTTAGTTTTCTGTAAAAGAGATCTATGAGATGGCTATTCGTCTGTCCGTCCGCACTTTTTCTGTCCGCCCTCAGATCTTGAAAACTACTTAGGTCAGAGGGCTGCAAATTGATATGTAGACTAGCCTATCAACTCTACAATCATCTAACATTCCAAATTGCAGCCCTCTAGCCCCAGTAGTTTTTATGTTAAGGTTAAATTTATCTGCGAGCGTGCGTCTGGCACCGCTATAGTGCCACAAAACAGGTCACCACCGGCCCGTGGCCGAAAGTTTTGTCGGCCGCGGCTGAGAGTTTCATACAGCATTATAGCAATACAGAAAACTCTATTGCGCCAAAGAAACTTCGACGCATTTTTAACCCGTTTATTTTTGGTTACTCTCATTTTCGACTGATCAAGTTTATTTCCAATTCTGGGATTACGGTCCTTGCTATGCATGTTAAGGTACCTACTTTTCTTTTATCCTTTTTCTCTTCTTTGAGGAGAGTTCCCTATTTGCAGGACGTTTTTCATTTTGTTTATCCTTCGATTTCAATGCTTTGTCTCCTTCCCTTAGACATAAGTAGGGTACAGACCCTATAATATAAAAAAATAACAAAAAATATAAAACAAAGTTGGAACTGAATATAATCCATTAAAACTTAAATAAAGCATATTGTTATTATTATCATGATACCACAGGTCAGCCAACACAGGACAAGAAAGGGCTGACATACGATCCCTACAGTCCCAACGGAAGCCGGATTTGGGTAGGCAACAGAGGTCTTTGACTAAAGAATAATAGTTTAATATACTGCGTCTGTTCCCACAAAGGCCGGTTCCTCCCAGCCTACCACTTCATCAATACGAGGAGCAACGCATCCGAGCCAAAAAGAACAATGACCTTTCTATGTCTTCATGGGCGAGCTAGACCAGACCTCCCCAGATTGACCTCTGAGCAGAAGGACCTGACCTGCGGCGTTTTGTTATTTCTATTTTGGACGGTTGAAAGATTCTAGGCTCTGCTGTTTGGAGGCGCATCGAGGAGTTCCTTTTATGAAAGGTCCTTTTCTGTTTGGTTATGTTTCTGGAGTCATGTGGAGGCAAAGAACGGAACTTCCGCTCTTCTTTTGAATGAACTGAACTTCAATCGTTTAAATGTTTCCAACCATAGACGATGGGTGTATTTTAACCAGTGGGTCCTGATTTTAACAAGCTTCCTCCTTCTCTTCGTACGAGAGAGAGAGAGAGAGAGAGAGAGAGAGAGAGAGAGAGAGAGAGAGAGAGAGAGAGAGAGAGAGAGAGAGAATTAATGGAAAATTATGGTCCCAGGCTCTTACAAATTCAATGCATTTCAACGAAGATGCCACATCCATGATACAAAGGTCGATTTGCTTGTGATATGAGGTAGCTGTGTGTGTGTGTGTGTGTGTGTGTGTGTGTGTGTGTGTGTGTGTGTGTGTGTGTGTGTGTGTGTGTGTGTGTGTGTGTGTGTGTGGATACTATTCGATTTTTTAGCCTAACTTCACATGTCCGACAGAGCAGTCAAAACGACGTTTACTGACTGTAAAACAAAAGCAAAAAAAAAAAAATTATATACTGAAAAGTATTTGTAAAGGTATGTGTTCAAACTCTTATAAGTGTTACATGTTCAAACACTATTAAAGGCTATCTCTTTCGTATATAATTATTTTCATAACCGTATTTAGGGAGGGACTAAGAACAGGCTCTATCATGAAATGCCATCAATTATTTACGACCCACCTCTGTTAATTATTAGCGGGTCCTCCGCTTACTCCCGCCTTCTTATCCCCTGGTTCTTTGGCACATATATTATATTTGGGTACAGGATAATCACTGGTCAGTCAAAGGATTAGAAAGGCCAGTCGAAAGCAGTTTAGCAAGGAGGGCTACCTTTGATCATAAAGCATCTGACTTCAAAATGGCACGATTTTAATTTTCCGGGTCAGTGCCTCACAACCACCAATTTAAGCTCTATGAGGGATTTCCTATATTTTGACATAAAATCCACCCTTATAAGACTGAGATAAACCAAAACAACTGTTTTCAGCACTTCCCAATACTTGACCTGAACAACGCCCTTAAGTCCGATTTAAACAAAAACAACACAACAGTATTTTCCAGCTGTTTCGGCTATAAGTGCCGTCCGTTACTGCTGTTACGACAACTTGACAATTTGAACTGAAAACCTTCACTTTAAAATTGTTTAAAATTTTGTGATTATCGATGTATGCCAACCAAATATGTCGATGAAAGGTAAAGCGAGTGTGGGTGATAACTGAGAGCTAAAATTATTTCTAAAAAATGGTTTTTTCGTGGATTCTTATTCGTAAATATGTGACAAGTTGGCCTAAAGGCGTTGAACTCGCAGGAGTTTTGGGACCATTATTTTCCAGTCACCTCTCTCTCTCTCTCTCTCTCTCTCTCTCTCTCTCTCTCTCTCTCTCTCTCTCTCTCTCTCTCTCATAAGAAGAGGAGGAGGAAACTTTAAAATACACCCATCATCTATACTCGGAAAGTACCTTAAGAATGGTGATTTACATCACAAATTACATTTAATGTTTGTAGTGAGCAACAGAAAAGAAAGCTTAGCCAAAAGGCAGCGGGGTGGTTCAGCTGGGTGACCAGGGCTCTAAGCCAAGTTGGAGCAAGACCTTTAGCATTTCATAATGATCAATAGCCATGCTAATACTAATCTACTTAAGACAACATGGAACCACCTTCTGGAAGCTAATGGCTGATCCCCGTTCAAGGTTTTACCAATGCAGCATTCTCAAATGCAACTGTATGCAAATATGTTTACATTTATGTATGTTTGCATGTATATGTACATGTATGAAATTATATAAAGAGATACATAACGATACATCGGTATCGTTGACAACGCAGTGACGATAGATTACTCTGAACGAATTCTTAAAAACGATTTCTTAAATAACTTGTTCTGTATTGAAACTACAATAATTTTCAAGCGTGAACATTCACAATTATTAAGCCACAAAAACCGTTTAACATCGAATTCACTACACCTTAGGAATAACTTACACACAAGGGTAATTATAATCAAGTGCTTCTGCGCTGGTAAGGGTTCGGACAAAGACCTGGTTTAGGGACACAATAGACACTGACTTTAACCACGCGGCTATCAAGAGAAATATAAATTGATATCAACGGTTGTAAATATATTCGCATAGTGTTCAGGTTCTGTACTTAGAATCGATATCAACCCATCTCCACCATGATAACTAAATGGTAAGTTTGTAACACTCGGAAAATGTCCTAAGTTCTAAGTTCATTTTACTATACCTCCGTTCATACTCTCTTTCTTCCATTGTACTTTCCATCCTCTTCTAATAACTGATTCACAGCGCAACTGCAAGGCTTTTCTCCTGTTACACTTTTCAAACCTTTTACTGCCAATTTCCGTCTCAGAGCTGAATGACCTCATAGGTCCCAGCGCTTGGCATTTGGCCTAAATTCTATATTCTCTAAACGCGGGTGCTTCTTTAAATGCTAGCCTTGTGGAATGAGGATAGCCCTAGCCCTTAATATACGACTCACCACAGCTGACTAACCACCTGATACATAATCCACGAAGGGACTTAGCAGAATTCGGCTCGCTCGGGAATCGAACCCGTGATCTTTTGTTGCAGAGGCGAACGTCCTGTGCATGCACTGTACCATTAAATCAACAAAACAGATAACACGTTAACGACAGCGTTAAAAGATATCAAATGTTTTTTCCATGATGTGAGAAAGTCTTCGGAGGAAAGCCTCTGTTGTAATCTCTTACAGCTAATGAAAGACGCCATTCGTTATCATTTTTGATGTTGCAAAACTCGTAAAACTTAATAGACAGATCATGTTTGTCTAATCCCCTTTTCCTATAACTCGTCTCTCTCTGCAACCTGATTTCCCTTTGGAGCCCTCTTGGGTTTATATGTCTGTTGACTCTGTCCATAAGGGGTTTCAGCTTAAGAATTAAACAAAGAAAAAAAATGAAGACTTGTTTTAAAGCTATACACTTCTTGCTGACATTCAAAGAGATACGAACAACGCAACGATCCGACATTTTTTATTTTCGTGGTTCACTCATAAATTCATTCAAATAATTCAAACTGAAATTCTTAATGTAAAAAGACATGCATAAATATTCATAATAATGACTACGGATTCAAGCAATTTGATTATGGCCGTTACTTCGTCAAGCAATTCAGTAAACCCACGGCATACAATCCACACAGTTAACAGCTCGTTCAAAGCACACTATATGCAAAAGACAGTACATGATATTCAATGCAAAACTGTCATCACAGTATCTACAAGCCAAACCCTCTGAATCATGTTATATGCAAAGTAAAGTACACAAGAGTCAATGCAAGATAGGATCACAGTATCCATAAGCCAAAGATCTAGGAAACTAATAAACAAATTTTACAAGGAATCTTAAAAACAATTATCAAATATTATTCTTTAAAAAATGTGCGTACATCTTTTAAACCACAGAACTTAATGAAACTACTGGTTAACAAGAGACTATATCAAATGTTGAAGAACGGCATTCCTGCAACCACAATTGAAAATCGTTTCGTGCCAGTTTGAAAAATTCAAAGGAACATTTCAAGATTGTGGCTGTAATAACCTAGTTCAGAGTGACTTTTTAAGCTAGCAATCTGATGTCAGCAACAAGGTTCCTCTTGATTACTAACAAGAGGATCAATGGTAATTTATCTGTGGCAACGTGGTAGTTATATTTGTCAGCCATTTTGTTTATGTCATTTTTCTCCTGTGTTTACCAATCAAATAATTCTTTGACTTCTGAAAAAATTACCGCCTGTGAGAGAGAGAGAGAGAGAGAGAGAGAGAGAGAGAGAGAGAGAGAGAGAGAGAGAGAGAGAGAGAGAGAGAGATATTTGAAAGGAAGATATTCTTTTGAGCCCAGAAAGCTTCTTCCCTCAACAAAGTAGCCAGTGACAAATATATCGGGTTGCCATTCAGTGCTAAAAGCATTATTGTAAGTTCATTTATTTCCTGCCGAGGTCATAAATTTCCTTAGTCCATGTAGGTGGTCCGGGAGAGTGGAAAGGAGAATGCCCACTCGTAAGGGGCACGAGGAGGTCAAACCACCGCGGGCTTTAGAGACCAGTTTCCGAACTGCTTGCATCTATGTTCTGACCCTTACAGGCAGCAAGCGGTTAGGTTTACGTAGCCACGAAAAGCTCTTTAGTTCTATCAAAGAACACAATGCTACTGGGTGAGGATGTGGGCAGAGGGTATCTGTATTGGGGTAAAGATAGAATTCTTTGACCCCATCACGAACCACAACTATTCGTTATGTCACCACTTACTGTAACAGTAGGTCTAGAGTCGCTCCCAAAACTTGCAGAATCCGATTTCCTCGAGGTTTCATGTATTACGTCCAAGCGGACTTCCAGCAGCTATCAATGCAGTTTTGGAATAGTCAAGGTCTCTCTCTCTCTCTCTCTCTCTCTCTCTCTCTCTCTCTCTCTCTCTCTCTGTGCCTGAAGAAATACTTTATGGAAAGTTTGTCAAGATTTCTGTTTTGTTTATTCTCTACAACTTTCTACAATCTCTCTCTCTCTCTCTCTCTCTCTCTCTCTCTCTCTCTCTCTCTCTCTCTCTCTCTCTCTCTCTCTCCAGACAATTAATCTCGCGTGTGTGTGAAAGCGAGAATGTTTTGAAGCTCTTCTGACGTAACTCCAAAACAGGAGCTCTTTCACCAGTGGAAAGCAAAGACAAGCGAGTTTAACCCTTATACCAAGAAAACAAAAGACTCCCAGTGACGCTTTTCACGCCTCTTCTGTTTCTCCACAAGACTGGAGACAAATATTTGTCAGCGAAGTCACCGGGAAGCAAGAAAGTCCTTCAAGCGAGAGGGAATGGAGATGATGTTATGATGAACCAAAGTAAAAATCCCTACAAATAACAGTCGTTCTGGCGAACGCATTTGACAAAAAGACCCTTTTTGTGTAGTTTTTGAAGTAATTTGAGTAAAATTCCAGAATTATTCAACTTTCTCTTGAAAGTTGAATAATTCTGGAATTTCGTTATTTCGTCAGAAGTAAATTTTGACTCAATTTCTTGTAATGGAGGCTCAAAACACCAAAAAAGAGAATGTACTAATATACTTAACAAATATACAAAAAAGTTTAAAATAACAACTCCAAAGCACAATGGCTGTTTCTTTGAGAGGTCTTTTTTTTTAAGCACATTTGACAGCGTAAGTTGTGAACACACCATTAGCAGTAGTTCGCTGAAGCCATAGCGGTAGCTGGACCACCACACCTTGAGCAAAACAGACCGTTTTTAGTTGACTGTAAACATCCGCAACCAATCACAATGTGGTTATTTATTGTCTCCTAAACAAAATTTTTTAGCTTCAATTTAAACTCAAAGAAATCATTCAGCTGGCCCCAATCTTAACGAATTCCTTTCGGAATGCTTTTTTTTATGGCCTGAGATCGCATATTTTAATGCAGTGGGCACGAAACGTGTAGAAGTACAAAATTTCAAAGTTACTGAACAAATACCTATATAGTATACTGAAAAGGTATAAGCGCTTTCTGCTTTTGTTAAGCCTTGAACTACTACAATATGTGTATTGCTTGAAGTATACAACTAATTACCAAGAATTTGTGAAATATATGCAAACATACTCATAGCCCTTAGCCACGTAACCGAACCACGGCCAAGTCGACGGAGTTACATTCTACAAATTCAATTCGATTTACGACAAGCTTCAAAGTTTCACGGAATGTAGACACTTTAACAGAAATATTTCAGTAGTTTATAAAGTCCTTAATAGTCTCAACTGAGAGACAGAATGTTGTTTTGTTTTACATTAAGCCAGCATTTTGCTGGCAGGGACTCTTGCTCTAGGACAGCAGCCTGTAGAGAGAGAGAGAGAGAGAGAGAGAGAGAGAGAGAGAGAGATATTGCTTTACATCAGGCCAATATTTTGTTGGCACAGACTCTTACTCTAGGGCAGTCTGGAGAGAGAGAGAGAGAGAGAGAGAGAGAGAGAGAGAGAGAGAGAGAGAGAGAGAACTTGTTTTAGATTAAGCCTGCATTTTGGCACGGGCTCTTACTCTCGGGAATCCCATAGAGAGAGAGAGAGAGAGAGAGAGAGAGAGAGAGAGAGACTTGTTTTAGATTAAGCCTGCCTTTCCTGGCACGGGGGGAATCCCATAAAGAGAGAGAGAGAGAGAGAGAGAGAGAGAGAGAGAGAGAGAGAGAGAGAGAGAGAGAGAGACTTGTTTTAGATTAAGCCTGCATTTCCCTGGCTCTTACTCTCAGGAATCCCATAAAAAGAGAGAGAGAGAGAGAGAGAGAGAGAGAGACTTGTTTTAGATTAAGCCTGCCTTTCCCTGGCACGGGCTCTTACTCTCGGGAATCCCATAAAAAGAGAGAGAGAGAGAGAGAGAGAGAGAGAGAGAGAGAGAGAGAGAGAGAGAGAGAGAGAGAGAATAGAAAAAAAAAAACACGAAGGTTTGGGAGGTCAAGAGAATAATAGATGTTTGTTTACATGTTCACTCGTGGAGGCGGTTAAATCCCTGATCACCACAAGAGCGAAACGGATTAACCTTTTTGGGGGTGAGGATTATTGCCACCGATCCTCCTCACAAGAGTCGTGGTCACGGGGATCAGATGCTCCTAAGGACACTGAAACCGACTTATCGATGCCCACAGGCTCCGAGGGTATCTGTTACAATAATCGTTTTCTCTGCTTGGGTCTTGCGCTTGGGTTTTGTGCTTGGGTTCCGATGGAAGTGTATGAAAATGCATAAAACTGGCGCTCAATGCATACAATATTATTTTCTACCATATAAAAACACGCTATTTTAAATATATTCTACTACATAAAATGCAATGTGTTCGTATATCAGGTTTCCCTGTGTGTAACAGACGGTTCACAGATAGTTCTAAACGTTTAACTACCTTAGAATTTTGAATTTGAAAATGCAGGTCAACCTAATGCACTGATAAGTGATGCATATGATGTATTTGTCAATTATTTAAGAGGATTAACGTCATGGTTGATTAGGCAGGCGCTCCAACAATCATACCTAAAGCAATGTTAAGAGGTGCTATCAATTCGCATGAACAATGACGCATCTCGTACGTGATAGAATTTTTTTTTTTTTTTGCAAATCGCAAACACTTTTACTTAATTTATGCAATCATATACACCGCATATGGCCAACCCAAATACCTTCTTGCAAGTTCCCTACTCCAGCATTCTTCCGACAGTGTTTAGTACCGTGATGGCCTGCGTTGACTGATTTTATAGATTTATAGATTTTAGGCATACATGCCAAGCACTGGGGCAACCGAGGCCATTCAGCGCTGAAACGGAAATTGACAGAAAAAGGTCTGGAAGGTGTAACGTGAGGAAAACCTCGCAGTTGCACTATGAATCAGTTGTTAGGAGAGGGTGGACAGTATGATGGAAGCAAGAGAATATGAACGGAGGTAAAATAAAGGGAATGAAAGCAGAGCTAGCTAGGGGCCGAAGGGACGCTGCAAAGACCCTTATGTAATGCCCACATTGCACCGCATGAGGTGCACTGGCGGCACTACCCCGCTACGGGGTGGCCTGCGTTGACAAAAGACAGGGGCAATTCAGCAACGGCTTCATTCTACCCTTGTTCATAATTGTTATGATCTCTTCCATCGCAGGATCCACCAACTGGCCAAAGGAATTTCTCAAATGCCTCGGATCAGACCGTGACTCTCTTCCGCTGGGTCAAGCCGACCGCTCCTTTGCTTTATAAAATTACGGAAGAACGCAGTATAAACGATGTTTTAGTAAAAAAAAAATGTAGCCAACATTTGTTATAGTGTTATTGTAAGTGTTGCTTTATTTTAAAAAATGTTGCAATCATTCATAAGTGTAAATTAAGCAATAACAGACGGCGTGGAGACAAGTAACATCAGCGGCTGAGCGGTTTTACGAAGTGTCCTTTTATCTCTCTTGTAAGTTTTTCAACAGCCTTTCGTAAATATCAACCCATCAAACTATATTCTAAATTTCTGAACAGTAGCAGTGTTTCCTCCTCGATGTGAAATAATGATCAAACATGAGCGACTTAACTTCTCTCTTTACGTTGTCGAGCAATTGTGAGGCCATCTTAAGAGGGCCCTCCAACACACTAATGACTGAATATATAGAAATAAATTAAATGATTTTTGTTACAAAGCATTGTGAGCACCGTGACAACATCGAAACTCTTATTAACAATTAAAATTTTACTTTAAATCTGCTAATCTCCGAGATCTTCTAACGAAAAAGCTCTAGTCGGCAACCATAAAAAACAAGTAACAAATGCGCCGAAGTTTCTTCGGCGCAATCGAGTTTTCTGTACAGCGTATAATTCTGTATGAAATATTCAGCCACGGCCTGGTGGTGGCCTGTGTTGTTGCCACCTACAGCGTTGCCAGACGCACGATCATGGCTAACTTTCACCTTAAATAAAATAAAAACTACTGAGACTAAAGGGCTGCAATTTGATATGTATACCAATTTGCAGCCCACTAGCCTCAGTAGTTTCTAAGATCTGAGGGCGGACATAAAAAGTGCCGACGGACAGACAAATAGTCATCTCAATAGCTTTCTTTTACAGAAAAGTCAACATATTTAAGTTAACTTTACGGTCATCTTAGTGACAAGAAATTCCTGTTTAGCAAACACACGAGCACACATCAGCCACACAAACCAAAGGAGATGCCATATCCTGACTACTGTACCTCCTATTCCCTTAACGTGAAAATGCTCTCTCTCTCTCTCTCTCTCTCTCTCTCTCTCTCTCTCTCTCTCTCTCTCTCTCTCTCTCATGTGGTCGCCTTGATCTAGCCACGGAAACATAGACGAATTTGTCGAATAATCGGTGAATCTTTTCCGCAAGAAGGATGACAAACTTGCAAGGGACGACAATGGAGTTCTGGTGCATAAGTGAGCTGACTGGTATACATATTCGAATATGAAACAGACTCAAACGTCTTGACTGTGTGGTTATGGGTTATTTGTGTATAAAACTGACTCCCCGTCTTCCCGAAGGTTACTGTTGTGTGATCTGGACCGATTGCAAGATATAGAGCCCTACCCTACCTAATATTAGGAAACGTTAAGGAACTGTAAACATATAGGTAATGTCCAAGGTAACAGGAAAGTCGAAAGGGGAAGTAACAGGAACACACCAGTATTCTATACCTATAGGAGTCTTCCTGTTGAAAACAAATACATTTAGCTGCTTCCCTAACTGGATCTCATCTGTGTTTAGTGGCAACAAGCAATCTCAAGAGGAAGCTGTAGAATTAGAGCACTGAAGTTTCATTTGTTGTTTTAAATTAAGCCAGCAACGTGCCGGCACGAGCTCTTGCTCTTAGAGCAACCCTTAACCACTTTTTTTATTACTAATTAACACGTCTTTCAGGTGCTACAATCTAGAGAAAATTGTCAAAATATCCCACCTGCAAAGACGATCTCATTGGGAAGTATACTAAATGCCTCCTAGTCCCAGGCCACTGCAAAATCGATAATTGACGTACGCATATAGCCGCCTGAAGAACCATCTTTAACAGCCGTTATCTTCTACCTGTCTGGGCCCCAAGTACCCAACCCT
>NC_089763.1:43831968-43844468 GCF_040412425.1 Macrobrachium rosenbergii | reverse complement strand
AATATGATTATTTATATATATATATATATATATATATATATATATATATATATATATATATATATATATATATATATATATATATATATATATATATATATATATATATATATATATATATATATATATATATATATATATAATATCGATATTGTTTTCCTTATCGACAGATGGATAGAGAAAAAACAACCAGAATACTTTCACAACATTAGCTGCTTCAAACACCTACAAAGATGGCTCAGATTTCCTCTTAACCTCCCTCACCATTCGAAATCGGTAGTGCACCTTCAGCAACCCTCAACCATTGTTCCACACTCCACCAGCATCTCACAGCGTTGCACTTACATCTAATTTGGTTTCCATGCCTTATCTCTTCATTCCATCCACATGTAAACCAAATTACCCTGAAGACATAAAACAACTCTGCCCTTAAATGGAAGACTGCAGTACCTGCAAAAATACAAAACTGAGAAAAATGGTAGATACTGCAGTTTTCCTTTGCCTTACTATTGATTTTGCAGATACTGCACATGGGGCCCCCTAAATAAAGCAGTGAAGAATCATTCTGAAACTGCAGTAACTTGTGTATTAGTGTTTCACGAGCCCAATAGGTGGCATATCTCAATTTCGAAAATTTTACTGCAGTTTCCCATTTTTGGGCAGAACTGTCTCAACCCTACTTTTACACCAAATCAATCACTCTTCGAGTTACATGTTTCACACACTTCGCTTCCAGTATAATGCACTTCTAACTGCTTTTCAGCAATTTATTTCATAAACTTCAACGCCCTCCATTTTGTCTCTCTATTAAATATCTCCTAAGCTTTTTCTAAATTCATGTATGCAACATACAGCTTCTTCTTTCACTTCCAGACTTCTCACATAAACAGCTCTTCGTTGGGTGAGTCGGTAGAGCTGCGGACTGTCGCTCGATGGGCCGGAGTTCAATTCCCCGGCCGGCTGAGGAAGAGTTAGAGGAATCTATTTCTGGTGATAGAAATTCATTTCTCGCTATAATATGGCTCGGACCCACAATAAGCTGTAGGTCCCGTTGCTAAGTAACCAATTGGTTCTTAGCCACGTTAAATAAGTCTAATCCTTCATTGGCCAGCCCTCGGAGAGTTAAAGCTGTTAATCAGCTCAGTGGTCTGGTTAAACTAAGCTATATTTATTATTCTCACATAAACTGATAAGCACTAGCTGTTCTTCCCTTATCATTAATTTTGTCTCCTGTCATCAGTCTTCTTAATGGTGTTTTACTGTATTTCCATTCAGATATGAGAATTTTATTGTGGAAGTTCACTTTTCAGTTCCAGAGGTCACCTTGAGGGTGTTGTGCGATTGGAACCTCCTTGTATTTTACACACTTTTTAACTGTTTACTTATTAATTTTTTACGTTATTTTTTCTTTTCAATTAACTGATTTCTTCTTTCTGTATTTCCTATTACCTTCTATTACTTCTTTCTAATGAACACCATATTCTTTAGAAGCTTGAATTTTCAGTCAATGGCTCCTGAGGGCTTTTTCCATATGAATAGGGTTCATCTTCTGAATAATAATAATAATAATAATAATAATAATAATAATAATAATAATAATAATAATAATAATACCCACCTCACGGTCCATTCCGCTTAATTATATACTTTTTGTCGTCCACTCGACGAACTTAGGCAATGTTGGTTCTGATCTGTGTATTTATGAATACAATCAAGAATGCCAAATGTCTTCAGTATATGAGGTCGTAAAAATTAAAATTCGTGTGGCAGGGCATAGGGGTGGCAATCTCACATTCGAGGACCCGCTGACAGTCAGAAAGCCTAGACGATGTGAAAACCTTCCGTCAAAAGAGCAAATGTGTATGTTGAGAGAAAAAATATATAAATACACACAAGTACGTGTGTGTGTGCGTGTGTGTAAGGGTGAAGAAGGGATATGTCCATTTAAATGAAGCATGCTCCTCTCTAATATATCAATTTTACAGCTTTCGACGATATATATATATATATATATATATATATATATATATATATATATATATATATATATACTATATATATATATATATATATATATATATATATATATATATATATATATATATATATATATATATATATATATATATATGGAGTAAAAATAAAAACAGTTTCAGTGAGGTATAAACAATTGTTTATCTTCTAAATATACAGAAGCTCTCGTCTAACTGAGGGGAAAAGCCTATCAGTCAGACAGACGAAAGCTGTACATTTAAGAGGAATATATGCCTCAAATATATATATATACCTCTGCTTCAAAGACATTTCAATTACGAGCTAATCATTCCTGGCAATACATTATGTACATACATATATATACACATACATATACAGTATATATATATATATATATATATATATATATATATATATATATATATATATATATATATATATATATATATATATATATATATATATATATATATATATATACATATATATATATATGTACAATAATAAAACCTTACTTTTTTGTTACACAATAAGAAATTTTCATTACTTTTTTCCGTACAACGGAGAGGAAGTACCAGGTTGAAAACTCTGTCATCGATGAGAAATTATAGCAAGCAATCATTAAACTCGGGAAGGCCAAACGAATCCGCCTGGCCCAGTGTCCCTTTCAAATGGTTTGTTAGACCACAAAATACATGAAAGGAAGCCGATAGGAAGACGAAGGAATTAAGGGGTGTAGATGGAAGAACTGTTTGAATTTTATTTCTTGAAAAGGCTTTTGCCCGGATTCATTTTTGTTGTCGTTTTGAAAGATCTCGGTAAGTCAGCCCTACTGAAATGAAGCAATCCTTGGTAAGAATAAAGTAATTCCAAGCAATTATATTATAAGTAATTTGTATATATTCTTTAAAGTAATGTCTTTGTTACAATGACTGTGTTGTGTATGTGTTATTCATTAATTGGAATTAATCGAATTATGATCAGAATTTTCTATCCTGTGATCAAATGAAGAAATCAACAATTTTTTATACATTCAACAGCAGTTGAAGTATCACGCATAATAATAATAATAATAATAATAATAATAATAATAATAATAATAATAAAAGAAAAGTGTGCTACTAGAAACAGCGCCCATAGTGAGAAAAGTGATGGACTCCTAAGGACGAGGGATGCAACCCGGAACCCCACACTTTAAAAACCACCCAGTCGAATAGGATGACTGTGATAGACCGAAAAAAAAATAATAGTAATAACAATAATAATAATTTGTAGAACTCTAAATGCCGAGAACAAGAGTAATTTTGCATAAGCTCCACAACAATATATCAGTAGAATGTGAGACTATAAAAATGAATAAAGAGTTTTCGAACCCTATCCTACGTTCATCCTCAGTCCAGAGTTGGACTGAAGTTGAACTCAGGATAGGGTTCGAAAACTTTTTATTCATTTTTATAAAGTCTCACATTCTATTGATATATTATTGTGGAGCTTATACAAAATAATAATAATAATAATAATAATAATAATAATAATAATAATAATAATAAATATATCAACCATACATTTTCCCCGTACGGTCACTCTTTCCGTCTAGAAACGATGATGAAAATAGATGATTTTAATTCTTTGAAGGAAACTGATAAAAGAGCGAGGGTCAAGCTATACACCTCCTCCCCCCTCCCGCCTTCCCTCTTCCCCTCCCTTCCCCTCCCAGTTGATAAGAAAAGGAATAAGAGTTTTATTTTCAACCTTCTCTCGGCTCGTAAATATTTTTGCTCCTCGCCCACCGACTAAGAGATTTGATACGGGTGTCACGGGACAAGTGATGTCTCAATTTGGGCCAACTTTCGGCGGACAGTTCTCTCTCTCTCTCTCTCTCTCTCTCTCTCTCTCTCTCTCTCTCTCTCTCTCTCTCTCTCTCTCTCATACACACACACACACTTGCGAGAGAAAAAGACATTTTCGTTTTAAAGTGACAACTCTGGGTTAGGATTTTAGAGGAAAAAATCAAATATAAGAAACTCTCTCTCTCTCTCTCTCTCTCTCTCTCTCTCTCTCTCTCTCTGTCTTGGCCAGAGAAAACGACATTTTGGTTTAAAATGACAATTCTGAGATAAAATTTTAGAGAAAAATTCATATAAAAGAAGCTTTCTTTCTTTCTCTCTCTCTCTCTCTCTCTCTCTCTCTCTCTCTCTTTCTTCCTCTCTCTCTCTCTCTCTCTCTCTCTCTCTCTCTCTCTCTCTCTCTCTCTCTCTCTCTCTCTCTCTCTCTCTCTCTCCGTGGTCGACAGAATTCCATACCGTTTTCTGAATGATAGATCTGGGTCAGTTCTATCCAAAAGTTTGGAATGAATCAAAGAATGGCTTAATTCATCGCTCTTTCTGGAAAAGGAAAAGACGGTAATAAATTCAGACTGGATTTAAACTTTTGTTATTCCTGCAGCTGTTTCGGTAGACTAGTGTGGAACTTTGCACGCATGCGCACACATCTTTTACACACACACACATATATATATATATATATATATATATATATATATATATATATATATATATATATATAATCTAAATAATCTACTTTATAGAACAGATATTAAAGGAATTAACGGATGCACAATGAAATCAACAAACATTAAGAACATATAAAAATTAGGTATCTGTCAATATGATTTTATAAATGCTAAATTTTTAATCTTTTATATATATAGATATACATATGTGTGTATATATATATATATAATGTACATATGTGTGTATGTATAAATGCACAGAGAGAGAGAGAGAGAGAGAGAGAGAGAAAGTTATACCAGTAAACAACGGGAAAGCAAATACAATGAGTACACTTTTCGTTAGCAGTTTTTCTGGATAGCTTGTTAACAAGGCAGAGGACAGTGAAAAACCTTTTCTCCGGGCGAAGAAAAGATTCCTCCCCCTTTAAATAAAACAACAACAACAACCAAACCCTTCGGCAGAGCCATTCCGTCTTTAGTATCAATTAGACGCGGCTGTCAACACTCTCAAAACTCTTTTAGGCGCGAACGGAATCTAAAAGATTTTCGGGCGCGGACTCTCAATGGTCGGGTTTGGCGGGAAACGCTCCAAAGGCTGTCGGAGGCACTACTGGTCTTTCCCCGCCGGACGTTGTTTGAGATGTTTCTTCTCATTCTTCTTCTCTAATTCTTAGGTTCTTTCAGCTGGTCGACTTCGGTTTTCAGAAGTCGCATTATTTCCCTTGAGCTGTTACCTCCCATAACTCCCTTGTCGTTAATTTGAAATAAAAAGCAATCAGAGTCTAAGCCGCTTGTCATGTCGATGGTCCCTAGACCTATTTTTTCGTTCTCTTTTCACAAATCTGCCGCGGCCTCGTTGAAACTCTTGTTTTTAACGCAGGAGGGAGACCGGAGAGAACTTTGGTTTTCCAGAGCCTAATGAGGGAGCTATTGTCCGCCCTGGGGGACACCAGCTTGTCCTCCCGTCGGGTAATTCATTTCCTCCCTAAAGTTTAGAGTTTGTTATCGTCGGGAGGGGAAAAACTAAAAGGAGGGACAACTCATTGACGCTGGGCATGAACAGAACATACGGCGAGATATTGTACCTTTTGAAATGAAAGAAAACGACGCCCTACAAGTTCAGGTCTTTGTTTTTCGCACAATGGTCTCGTTGGTTGGGAATAAGATTGGCAATGATAATCTGTCTGCTTGAAATACGATTACAGAGATTAATACAGAATTAGAGAAATGCCGACCTGACTTACGAGATACCGCTGCATTTTCTTCACAGGTTGATCGTCTTTGTTAATCTGATTGAATGGCGAATGAAATTAGACATTTCTTCTGATAAATGTAACAAGTTCAAAATACTTTTAAACCACTTAGTTTGGTAGGTACAAGAACCATGCAAAACGGAAATATGGAAGAATTTGCAATGTGGTGACCTACCGGTCTTCAGCAAGTATTTTATGATGAGGAAGCTTGTCACATACCTATCTCCCATTACCTGTGAACCACCAAAGTCACCTTGCTACCAGGTACATATTTCACTTATATCAACTCTTACACAGGTTATAGGCTACATATGTAACGTAGGTCATGGGGCTACAGCACCCCCACCCCCCAAAAAAAATCAGGATAACGATTTCCATAGCTCTGCAGAATGTGACCAGTAAAATAATACCTCTTCAAACAATAAGTTTTTTCCAAAAAATTTATGACCACCTGGTTCTTCGCAATTTTTTGGGATGAAATTGCTATCCTTATGTCCTTCGCCATCCCGGCTGCGACCCACCACAATCGGCCAACCACAAGTAGAATTATTCACTGCTCAGGTCAACAGAAGCACAGTGGTTGAAACAACTGTTAGTCACTTCCCCACGAATGCACAGTCAACAGAGAACCAGCAGTTATATTCCTAATTGCATTAGGAGTTAATTAAGCGCAAAAATTATTTTCTTGTTAATAGCAGCAGCAACACCCTCCCATCGCCAGTAACAACGGCGATAGTTAATGTAGTAATCAGCCTTGTCGTTAAAACCCCTCAAATATAGAACACAAGAAAGTAGTTTAATACATATTTGTTAATCAGAAATAAAAGCAGGATACATTATCGACAAAGGGCTAGATTTATAAACAAGGGTTGTACGCGAAATATTACTGAAGCATACGCCTACAAAAAAGTATACCTGTCCGGCTATGGCATAAGTTTACACACACACACACACACACAAACACACACACACACACACACACACACACACTTTTTCCTTTAGAGAAGTTGGGTCCCGAGGAAGTGTCAGCTTCCTAGTTCTATAAGCAATCCCTCTGGGATGAAACCTATGCCCTTCACAGCTCTGACTGCGACCTACTGCAGCTCATTAACAGCTAAATATAAACTCACTGGTTATGTCAACAGAGACACAATAGTATATAACGGATTCGAACTCTGGAAAATTCTTTTGGGTGAGTAGTCCGTCCTCACCTCTCTATGTGTGAGGATACAGACCCATGCAGAGATCACGAATCTTAAAAGATGAATAATCACAGAAAACATATACCACTCTGCCCCTTTTAATACAGGAGAGAGAGAGAGAGAGAGAGAGAGAGAGAGAGAGAGAGAGAGAGAGAGAGAGAGAGTGGGGGTACAGTGAGAGGAAGAATGGCGTTTGTGTTACGGTGTGTCTGTTCCCAGACTCTTCCACCCCACCCACTGTAAGATCATCCGCCACTTGATTTTCGCGAAGGACGCAAATGAACTACCCTGGTGGGGTGCTTTAGGTTATGCTTGAACCAAGTTTATATTGTTCAAGTAGGTTTGAATATATTGCAATTTGAAGGTAATATGATAGCGGTGTAGTGAAAATGGACTATAGGGTGAACAGTTCTGCTAAATGATATCGTATTTTGTTTGCCTCACGCGTTGATCTCCTTAAAAATAACATACGAGATTATAAGGCTGAGTCGTAACACAATTCTATGATACTGCTGAAGATGAGTGAAACGCATATTAAACATTTTTGCATCGGATGACAGCTGATGACAACACTCTTGAACTTTATTTAGATGGAACTATAGATTACATCGAAAGGCAACTACATCATAAACGCAAAATACATTTAAAAATAAGATTGAAGACAGACGATTGTGTTTCCAGTTGTTTGAAGCTGGATTCTATTGCGGTCCAGTTACCAGCCACCAGAAGGCCTGGCGTCGGCAGCGGCCTTTGAGCAACGCCCGGAACAAACCGCCTTTGAAACCCACTCACCTGTACCGCCCCGATTCTTTTGTGGAGTCCTGTGACATACCACAATCTCATTCCACTCTGCCGCCGCAGGAATCCATCTGTCCGTGCCCTCCGTCGCCTCCTTCGCAGTCCCCAGGAGCTTTGTATATTTTTCCCTTGTAAGTAGACGTCCGTGCCCTTGTAGTCTTTCTCCCACGTCAGGTAATTGGTCCAAATGGTCTCGTCGACGATGGAGCAGTTAATTAATCTTTATGGAAATTATAACACTCGTCGTTCTAATGTAAACAGGAGTCGAGATCAGGTAGTCGAAAAGGTTGCTACTGAAGAATGCTTTTAACTTAAATAAAAGCTGTTATGTAACGATGTCGGAGTTTAACCGATTTAGCGATTCCTTAATTTGAAGTTAATGACGTCATAATTTATTTGGCGACTTCATACAATAAGATTTTGTTTTCTTACGGAGTCAGCGATGCCAACATTGAGAATTATTGCTCACTTACGTTACGCCTTCATTCAATGCATAACTTTTTCTTGAACAACCTTCCATTAGTTGAAATATATCTTTCATTTAACTTACAAATCTTTCTTCGTACCTAATGACTTTTTCTATGAGATCCATTGGAGGGGTGGGTAGAGCTTAGCACGCTGTTGGCCCAGCGTTCGACTCTCCGACCGGCCAATGAAGAATTAGAGGAATTTAATTCTGGTGATAGAAATTCATTTCTCGTCATAATGTGGTTCGGATTCCACAATAAGCTGTAGGTCCCGTTACTAGGTAACGAACTGCTTCTTAGCCACGTAAAATAATCTAATCCTTCGGGCCAGCCCTAGGAGAGCTGTTAACCAGCTCAGTGGTCTGGTTAAACTAAGATATACTTATGAGATCCTTTTGGCTTTATAATAATAATAATAATAATAATAATAATAATAATAATAATAATAATAATAATAATAATCGATCATCAAAATATAAAATGTGTTTTACTACTGTATTAAATATTGCCGTGTATTCTGAAGCACAGAGGGAATATTTATGGAAACAGATTTATATTCAAAGCTTACAGGCGGATGAAAATAAAATTACAAAAAAAAGGGTTTCTTATATACCTGAAACAAGCCACAGACCCAACTCTCAAGTGACGAAAAATTGAAGGAATCTTGGGGAATGGAAGCTTGTACATTATTATTATTATTATTATTATTATTATTATTATTATTATTATTATTATTATTATTATTATTATTATTATACAAATCTCATAATCGTATGCGTCACTACAATGGTGAAGAAATGGTGATGTCAGTGTATAAATATATATATATATATATATATATATATATATATATATATATATATATATATATATATATATATATATATATATATATATTACAGAAGTGTTTCTAATTTCATTTTCGACGTTTCAACGTTTCAACTCTTACCAGCAATCGTCATTTAACAAAAATGGAAACTGTATAAAGACAATGAAATAATAAAACATACGGGCACACAATAAAACCCTAAATGCTAACACAGAAGCATTAACAGAACAAGGATAACACAGCATTATTATCAGTTTAAAGACACTAATGAGAAACATTTCTTAAATGCTCAAGGCTACCTCGAAGTCTCTGCTCTTAAATGCGAAAATGATATTGGAGGAGTGAGGCAAAGGTAAAGAAGTTGGACAGCTAAGGGCAACAGGATCGTATGCAAAGCAAAGATACATTATCACTGACCCTGGAGGTCTATGGAAAGACACTTCAAAAAAATCTTTTATTACCCTTGATAGTTCGCCAAATACGGCATACTGTAGGCAAATCCTCCTGTTGGGAGAAAACAGACAGAATTCCAAATCTCTGTAGGAGAGGAAAACAATCACTAAATCAAGCAATATGGATACTGCTGATCTTCATGGAATCAGTGCAGGGTGGAGTAGCAAGCAGGGTGCTACATAAACAAGTTAAACTAGATACTCTTCTCCATCCTAATGGGACACTGGCTGAAGTGGTGAGGTTTTCTTGATTCCTATAGTCTTCCTTCCTTTAAGAGGCTAAAGGTATATAAGGATCCACAGTAATCTTGACTGGAAAGACAAAATGTGTTTGTATATATATATATATATATATATATATATATATATATATATATATATATATATATATATATATATATATATATATATATATATATATATATATATATATATATATATATATGGGGATATTATGGCTGGCCCACTGCCTTTGAGTGATGCATCAGCCTAAATGGTTGCCCCAGCAGAAAAGTGCCGCGTTTAGTTCAAGTATGCTATTCCGTGGTTTGTTCCCGCGCTACGGTTCACCAAATTTAAATGGGTCCTGCAGTCTGCTGGGGTTAATAAAATGGCGTGGGCTGGCACCGTCATCCCTGAGGACTTCCTGGGATAATAGGAAGCTGTACCCTTCTGGTATGACTCCATCTGAAGGGGGGGCAAAGCAACGATTCTGAGATGAGGCTGCTGGCCCATAGACCCCTCAACTCCAGTTGTTTCTTATTATCTACCACCAACTATAACCGTATCTGTTATAACTCATCACGCACCGGCTTTTATCATTGGTACAATTACTTCTGTATTGTCCTTTCCATTTGGCTGGAAATCACTGAATTTAGCTGTACCCATAACTGCCACTCATTATATACTAAAATGTCCAGATCGTATATTTCATATTTATATATTATTATTATACCACTAAAACTGCTTACACTTTTTTCATCGTGTTAATATAATGTAGCCTACTTTACTATTTCTGCATTCCATGTGTGATATATGCCGAGAAGCATGTTCATATTTTGTTACCATTATCATTAATGCAGATATAATTACAGTTTCAAGAGATACTAGTGTTAAGCATACTAAACACAGGTTGTTTCGAGATCTGGTCGATCTTCACTTTCAAATGGCTATATGACTGGATCCGGATGAATGTGTAAATTATATATCTCTGATTATATTCGCGCAGCTTTCAGTCGTTTACGACTCATGTCCCATAACCTCCGTATAGAAACAGGTAGGTGGAGCCGAACTCCCCCGGAATTAAGGGTGTGTACATGTGATAATAGCACTATTCAGGACGAATCACACGTTCTGATCAATTGTCCTCTTTCAATGGCATGTAGGCGTAAATATCCAAACTTGCGTTATGAATCTCTGAGTAATTTATTCAATGAAAATGATAATATTGTTGATTTGTGTAAATATGTTTATGAAGTGCTTCATATTTATAAGTAATGTGCGGCTTTACCTTCTGTTTTATGTTTTTCTTCAAGTAAATTTTTTGTTTATCAAATATTATTTGTATGAGGACTTGATTTTGAATAGTTATGTAACCACTTTTTCCTTATAGTAAGTTCCTTTTTCGTTTATTTTTATAATCTTATAGGATTATGTTATTTGTACTTGATATTTTATTTTTCTTGTTAATAATTTTTTTTTCTGGATAGGCCATGTACTTGCAAGAACAGAGATTACTGTTTACTTTGTATATTTTGTATTATGTCACGTTTGTAGACAAATTTGTACTAATTATTGTATACTTTTGTCAATAAAATAAATAAAAATAAAAATAAATGTAATTTTAATAATAATTAAACGTGTACGCTAATAATAATAATAATAATAATAATAATAATAATAATAATAATAATAATAATAATAATAATGTACTAAAAGACAGGATGTTTCGAAGAGCGAGGTCAGGATCAAGCACTTGAATCGCTGAGGGGAGAGAGAGAGAGAGAGAGAGAGAGAGAGAGAGAGAGAGAGAGAGAGAGAGAATGTACTGTACAGACATTAGTGTGGGAAAGTTTAGTTTTCTCTTTTGCTTTTCCCCTAAATATCCTTCACTGTTCTGCATGAAAGGCTTCCTTTCCCCCTATCACAGGTGATTGTGTGTCTCATTCCTTCACGGTAACCCATCCCCCATTCAAGATGGCTGGAGTGAGTGCGAGACGAGGAGCGGGGAGGAGTAGGGGTAGGAGGATGGAGGAGTGCTGGACGGGGAGGGGGGGAGGTTGGAGAAGGTGGCGTGATAAACAACTACTGTGGAGGCATTTAACTCCCAGCCAATAGCTCAGCTAATCCAACGGCATCCGTCATCGATCCTCCATTTACCCGGGGCTGATCCCTCGCGGTAATCCCTAAACAACTGGAGAGGAGATTCCAACAGGTACCTTTTCAAGGAGGTGCCTCTTAACCTCTGACGCCATTAGAGAAAAGGAAGAAGAAGAATGCGCGCCACGAAGGAGAAGGCGGGAGAACTGAATACACTCCGCGGGAAAGAGGAGTCTCGTGAAGGATGAGATGACTTTAAGTATATAGACGCTTCTGGATGACGTTGGAGAGCCACTTGGACCGAAGCTTGTGGAATTCATTGGCTTATATTTTGCTAGATCACGTTCATGTTTTTTTCTCTCTCTCACAAAATGATCAATCTTGGATGTTCTATGTAAAATGTTTATATTTTTGAGACTTGTGTGAAGCCTTGCGACTAAGGTCCATCGTAGGCTAGTTAATCTAATACTCACGAAAGGATTATTTATTTATTCTAACAGTGTTGCACATCGAAAGAAATAGTCTACATTGGTTGGAACTCTCTCTCTCTCTCTCTCTCTCTCTCTCTCTCTCTCTCTCTCTCTCTCTCTCTCTCTCTCTCACTGGTGAGTTAACATGAAACTTAACGAATCCCGCTGAACTTAAATTAATTGTTAATCTTTTTCTACTAAAG
>NC_089763.1:43804468-43826968 GCF_040412425.1 Macrobrachium rosenbergii | reverse complement strand
ATATACATATTATATATATATATATATATATATATATATATATATATATATATATATATATATATATATATATACCTTTACATTTCACTCTTATTTTCATTTTCAACTCTGCACCTTTTTGACCTCTTAATTACCAATATGTTAGCATAAATAAAACCTTTCCTTTTTAAACGTTCTTATTCTATCAAATATTTGGATCTACTTTTTTTTTACATTTGAATATTTTAATTAATCATTTAGATTAACTTCAGATTTATCCAATTTCCTTCATTTTCATTTTAAATTCGCCTAAATAAAATGATCTCAACTTTCTTTTGATCTCTCATATTTAATTCATCATTATTTTTTCATGCATATTTATTATTTTGCTTTTTATTATTCCTATTTTATTTTTTATGAGTTTCGCAAGAGGTTATTTTTTCTAGTAATTAATCTATCAGCAAAAATGTTTATGTGAATTATTCTCCATTTTCAATTGCTTTTATAGTTATGATTAGCATCAGTATTTATTGTTATCAATACCACCACTGTTATTATGTGCATATATAAAATGCTTCTCTGTTTGATGATGGGGTTTATTTAAAATTAATTAAAGATCAATTTTAGTTTTATTATTACTATCATTATTCACGGCTTCAAATTGAAGATGGCGATGATACCGATTTTCTGCAGGTATTTTACACAGATCTAGGTTTATTATGTTATCTCAGTGAATTTAAACTCTGATACACTGTTAAATTATCCTTCTTTGATAATGTGGGACACTTGCAGAGACAATTTATATAACAAAACAGATTTATATATTTTTTCATCGTGACATTTTCTTCAGTAACTTAAATTTCTCCGCCTAAAATATTAATTAATTTTAATTCTGTGGCACACTTTTTTTAATACTATAAACCAAACACAGTATTTTTATTTCCTTTCTTAAGAACAGGGTTACGGATTCATGTAAGTTTCATTTTGATTGCTGAATGAAACTTAATTTTGTCGAAAATATTTAGAGAATATTCATTTTGAAAGAACCGGTTTCAAAAACATGGTAATTAGAGGCACACGTTTTATTCACAACATTTTATTTATTATATTATATTATATATTATTCCACTGACTTAGATTCAAAAATAAATATAAATTTTATTTACAAAACAGTTTCCTTATAACTATCACATCGGTATGGTGTTTATTTATGAGTGCTCTGGGAGAGTTAGATGGCGAGGAAATAAATATCCAGAAATTCCACCTGGATGACAACAGATCAATAACGACCTCTAAAACTTGAAAAAAAAATCAAATTGAAGAATAAATAAATTCAAAAGCATGATATACAGTTTCGGAGACATTAAAACCCATCATAATTTTAGTTAACAAAGACAGTAAGGAGACAATAATAATACATGAATATCACTAGTTTGTAAAATAGGCTCATTTCAGTGGAAAAGCATTGTCACTATCTAAACAGGACACTTAAGAAACAGAAAGTCAAGTGAAATACCAGTTATTGGGGATTAGCCAAGATAAAGCAACGCAAAATTGTAAGGATAGCATTTCATATATTAGTTATAAATTACAGAGCAAAAATAATAAATAAATGGTGAAAAAATATAAATATATATATATAAAAGAATAATGCTCAGTACACATAAGTATATCAATAAACAGAGAGAGCATGACGTCCCGAAACCGTTTGTGCTGTTGAATATATTTGTTCTCAAATTTTTTTTTTTTAATTCCACCTGGAGATGACGTCAGGAGAAATGAACGGCGTGAAAGTACCCAGGAACGAGCCCCTACAATGGATGACGGATCTGCTGCAGGTGATGGAGATGATGCAGCAGGAACGGCTGCGGGGGAACGACCGTCTGTCTCTGGTGGGTCCTGATGTGCTTCTTCAGGTGGTCCTTGCGCCCGAACCTCTTGTCGCAGAGGGGGCACGGGAAGGGTCGCGCCCCGCTGTGGATGCGTCTGTGTCGCGTGAGCTCCTCGTTCCGGGTGAACCTCTTGCCACACCCTTGGTGCCCACAGGCGAAGGGTCGCTCCCCGGTGTGGATGCGAAGGTGCCCCTTCAGCTGACCCTTGTTGCTGAAGGCCGACTGGCATTCGGGGCAGGAGAAGCGCTTCGGGCGAGGCCTTTTGGCACACACCCTCTCCACTTCCGCCGCGGGAACGAGGACGTCCATGAGGGGCACCAAGGGTCCAGAGAGGGCCTCGAAGCCAGATAGCACGCTGGGACCCGGCAGGCTGCCGAAGAGTCCGCCATTGACGAAGGGCAACCTTCCAGGGCTCGGGCAGTCCCGATGCAGAGGGCCACTCAGCGGGGGTAATCTGTCCATAGTAGGAAGGAAGGGGAAACCTGGGAATGGAGAAGTGAAAGGAAATGCAGCGGGCATTTGGGGAACGTGGGCACTCACGTGCTGAGCGTGATATTGAACGTAATGACTGTGGATTTTCGACGCCTCCGGCACACTTCCGCTGCTTTCAACTGCTCCCTCCGAAGGACGATGCAAAACCTCCCCGACATTATTTATGGCGCAGTGTTTTGTTTCTTTACCGTCAGCGCTTTCGACTTTCAGGAACTTGGAACCTGCGTTACTGGCACCGTCTTCCTCCAGACGGCGTTTTAAGCTACCGCTACCTGAAGAAGGTGAATGTCTGATGGCTGTTTTGTTACCATGCCTGGACACCGAAGCCCCTGCGTTAATCTGATCTTGAATCTGCTTCAGATTAGGGAGTTTATTAAGGCACTCACGAACACGAGATGAATCACAGTTTTTGGTGGACTGACTAGGCGTTAAAGGCAAGTTAGGCTGCCATGGGCGGAAGATGGGTGGGGAAGGGGGCTCCTCTTGATTTGAACTAGTCATTGGTAAAGCAACTGTTGGCTGACGTTCCATAAAAAAAAATTGTCTCTGCAGGAGAGCACTTCAGCGTGATACGTTAGATTGGCTCGGATTCCAGGTTAGCAATCGGGTCTCACAGATAACAACCAATTAACTGATTTTCACAAAACAAAACTTTCACGCAGTCAGACCGAGTAACGATTAACTAAATGTACAGTAAGGTTTTGATGTTCTGTTCATCTATTCTTGAAGAGTGGACACATGGCTGTCCATTTTTGAAGGGTTATTTAAGACCATCGACTGCTAAGGTGATGAATTACCCCCGCTGTCAAGTTTCAGCTTTCGCGTGACGTCCTGGTTTTCGTATTTCCAAACAAATGGCACAAAGTTTGTAATAATTTAGCCTTTCGTGTTAATCACTTCTTTAATGTTCACAAACGAAAAAGCTAAATAAAATCTCACACAAACAACTGTTAGTAAATAAATCTTGATGAGCACCACAGTACTAAAAATGGAATGGAAATCTCAGAAAATGACTGCAGTGTGTGACTGCGGTGCGTCTCAGACAAGATCTTAGGGGTAACTGAAGCGTCGGCCATTCTTGTCCCACCTATATATATGGCGGCCGACAAAGGCACATCACCAGGGGACCACAGGACTATAGTGGTGGGGAAGGAGGGAGGGGTAAGAGGGCAAGAGATGGTAAACAGTGGGCTAAATCCTCAAGACAAAATCAGCTTTAGGGCATTGTGTTACTCAAAAGCTTCGGACTGTAATATGCATTTTTTCTTTTTTTTATGAGTTGAACTTTAATGTTAAGAAGAAAAACGAAAGGTAGTAGTGATTTTTCTATAATATATATATATATATATATATATATATATATATATATATATATATATATATATATATATATATATATAAATATATTAAGCTGCAAATATCCAATCTACCTCGGAAATAAAATATGTAATATACATATATACCAAAGGGGAATTGCCTAGGTGGTTCTCATGTTATATAAGCCCGTAAGATGACGAACGACTTTTCAGTTATATATATATATATATATATATATATATATATATATATATATATATATATATATATATATATATATATATATATATATATATATATATATAATCTATATATATATATATATATATATACATATATATATATATATATATATATATATATATATATATATATATATATATAATCTATATATATATTATATATATATATGTATATATACACACACATATATACTACCAGGACCTAATTAAAACTGGATGGTATCTAGCCGAGTTATTTATTAAAAAATTTCCTAGCTTTCCAGGACGAACAGTAATCATTGTCAAGTATACGGATACTTTTTCATAGTCCTGGAATCAGCACCCTTGCAGACTATGCAACAGCACTGAAGTTGGGGATGAATTTCATTATGTTTTAGTTTGTCCTGTGATTAGAGAAATAAGAGAGAGATACCTTAAGCCCTACTATTGTAGAAGACCTACCACTTTTAAATTCAATCTGCTCCTCAATACAAGTAGTGCTAGGGAATTGAAAAGACTTGCAAAGTTTGTTAACCTTATAATGTCTTTAGTTTAGATTTAATACTTTGATTTTCATTATTCTGGTATTATTTTCAATGTATGTACTTTCCTTTGTCAGAATATTTATGCTTTAAATAAACTTTAAATACTACATAAATATAGTTGTAATCTATTGGTCTCTTCTTTTTGCAGTTTTGTGTAAAATATATATATTTGTGTAATTTTGTAATTCTCATTCCGGAAGGGGTCGATAGAATAAATTTGCCTTTGCCTTTGCCTGGAAAGCTTGTAATATTTTTTAATAAATAACTCCGCTAGATACCACCCAATTTCAATGAGGTCCTGTTAGTAATTGTGTTAATGCACAGAACAATTGTGTAAGTGATACAGTTTTATATATAATATATAAATATATACATATACATATATTTCCGAGGTAGAGCGAATTGGATATTAAATGACATTTGTAGCTTAATGTTTGTGAATAAAAATCACGGTGATGTGATAAAAATTCATCCATTCATATATATATATATATATATATATATATATATATATATATATATATATATATATATATATATATATATATATATATCTCAGGGTGAAGGTGGACCAGGAAAAAGTTCTAAATTCAGCATAATTCTTGATTTCCAACCATGTAATAACTCGTTATCAAATCATCAGGGAATCTGTTACAAAATGAAAAACAACAAGGCCAAAACCCGCTACCCAACCTTATACGAAGAAAGCAGAAGACATAATGTGTATAAATAAAATGTTAACTCGGGTAAAGCCGAGTGGAGGAGGTCTGACTATTTAACTGGGGGACCAGTAACTGTTGTTTAATAAATAATGACTCAAGAATAGGCAGTTCGTAAGTATTAGTTGTTTGGCCTATAATACAAAAATTATTTCTTTCAATATAATAAGTTTTAAAATTTTTTGAATGGTTTCTAATGCTAGAATGACATATGTTTATACCATGCAAGGAAATGTACAGACAAAAAAACAAAAATACACGTTTAATATATAGACCAAACACACACACACAGAGAGAGAGAGAGAGAGAGAGAGAGAAAAGAGAAAATAGAGAATTTAATTTAAAGACTATGAGAGAGAGAGAGAGAGAGAGAGAGAGAGAGAGAGAAATACAAAAGACTAATTTATAGACCATACGAGAGAGAGAGAGAGAGAGAGAGAGAGAGAGAGAGAGAGAGAGAGAGAGAGAGAGAGAGAGAGAGAGCTAATTTATAGAGAGAGAGAGAGAGAGAGAGAGAGAGAGAGAGAATACAAAATGCAATTTATAGACACGAGAGAGAGAGAGAGAGAGAGAGAGAGAGAGAGAGAGAGAGAGAGAGCTAATTTAAAGACTAATTTATACATGAGAGAGAGAGAGAGAGAGAGAGAGAGAGAGAGAGAGAGAGAGAGAGAGAGAATACTAAATACACGCTAATTTAAAGACTACACAAGAGAGAGAGAGAGAGAGAGAGAGAGAGAGAGAGAGAGAGAGAGAGAGAGAGAGAGAGAGAGAAAATACAAAATGCACGCTAATTTATAGACCATACGAGAGAGAGAGAGAGGGAGAGACAGAGAGAGAGAGGGAGAGAGAGTACAAAATAGGCTACACGCTAATTTATAGACCACGAGAGAGAGAGAGAGAGAGAGAGAGAGAGAGAGAGAGAGAGAGAGAGAGAGAGAGAGAGAGAGAGAGAGAGAGAGAGAGAGAAGATGCATGTATTTACCAAACAGATCCCCATTGCGATATCTATTTTGATTCAGTTAACTTTATGAACTCCTTTTGAGTAAGTGATTCAAATTTGTAACCATCATATTATTATCAGAATTAAATGTGATTGGTGCATCACTACATTCCATTTTCATAGTCTTTTTAATTTCTCTTGTTATTGCTCTTTCTCCGTTACTGCATTAAGCGTCATTTAGGGGACGGGGAGGGCAACTGCTCCCCAACACTCAAGTTGCCCCCAAGTCTCAACTTGCCCCCTCACCCCACCAAGACCCAAGAAGTAACAGCAGCTGGTTTTCCATTATTCCTACCCAAATTCAAATGTGTCATCACATTAAGTTATATCTATCTATCTATCTATCTATCTATCTATCTATCTATCTATCTATCTATCTATCTATCTATCTATTTTAGGGCTTCAAAAAGCACATAAAATAGCTCAAAATAAAAAAAAAACAGGTGATTAGGCTCGCTTCGCTCGTCAAACCGCCTTCGCCCCCCCATCAAAAATCTGAAATGACGCCCCTGGGTGGGAATTCTTTGAAGAACGTAATACATCCAAGACGTTACGTAATTTCGATGTTTACGAGGCGGTGCAGATCAGTCTATCATCGTCTTCTGGTAGTGATCATGCTCAGGAGAGCCTGAGAGAAAAGAGACATAACAACTCAAGAAACCACTTCCCCAAGAAACAGCTCAAGGAATGGCGAAACAAATCCACAGTGATGTACGGGTACATATATTTGAAAATAAATCTCTACAGAGAGATTTCTGTACAGTTTTATTTCTAAATATATGTACTCATACATAAATGTGGATGTGTTTATCCATTTCAAAGACTCATGCTACTATGAGTATTTCCTTAATCTGAAGAATAAGAGAAATTTGTTTCTGGTGATAGAAATTCACTTCTCGCTATAAATTCCACAAAAAAGGTCCGTTGGGTAACCAAAACGTAAAATAAAAATCTCAGCCCTAGGAGAGCTGTTAATCAGCTCAGTGGTATGGTTAAACTAAGATATACTTATGTTTTTTTTTGAGAATAAAACCAGGGGTTCAAGACGATACCAGCTCAAGATATACTATACCTGTAAACATCATAGTTACTTTCTAACTTAGATACAGTATATTCTTTTTCTTAAAAGAATTCCCACCGAAAAAAATGTTTATCCTTCCATTTATTTAAGAATAACAGTGACAGGACAGGAGAGTCACTGAAGGAAAAACAGTAACGGAGAGAAGTGCAATAAGAAAGGCTGTAATAACTGTACGAATTGAATACAGCTGATGCTGCAATCATATTTAATTTCATTTATTTGAGAGAGGGTCTTCTGCCTAAATATTATTATTATTATTATTATTATTATTATTATTATTATTATTATTATTATTATTATTATTAAAAGGATGGCTGTATTATGCGAATTCATCTTATATAGCGTCTTTTCTATCCTCCTTATGATTCGCTTTTCAGGCTCAGCGATGTTAATCAGTAACTGGCCAATATTCGCCCGTTACTGATTAACATCGCTGAGCCTGAAAAGCGAATCATAAGGAGGAGGATAGAAAAGACACTATATAAGATAAATTCGCATAATACAGCCATCCTTTTTAATAAGACCTGTTTAAAAGAGGGTCTACTCCTTATTATTATTTTATTATTATTATTATTATTATTATTATTATTATTTATTATTATTATTTTATTTTTTGTTGTTGTCACTCAGTAGTTGACACCAGTTAAACAAGAAAAAACAGAAAAGTCCGTAAAAACTATGAGTGGATGAAAAAAAATACTGGAAACAACTTCAGCAATAGATACAAAGAAAAAAAATTTACTACCGTATGTGAATTTTGGCAAAAACAGACTGCACTCAGAAATAAACAAGTGAAAAATGCGCCGAAGTATATTCGGAGTAATCGAGTTTTCTGTACAGCGTATAATCAAGGCCACCGAAAATGGATCTATCTTTCGGTGGCCTCGGTATAATGCTCTATGAGCCGCGGCCCATGAAACTTCATCCACTGCCCGATGGTGGCCTATCCTATATCGTTGCCAGAAGCACGATTATGGCTAACTTTAACCTTAAATAAAATAAAAACTAACGGGGCTAGAGGGTTGCAATTTGGTATGTTTGATGATTGGAGGGTGGATGATCAAAATACCAATTTGCAGCCCTCTAGCCTCAGTAGTTTTTAAGACCTGAGGGCGGACAGAAAAAAGTGCGGACGGACAGACAAAGCCGGCACAATAGTTTTCGTCTACAGAAAACTAAAACTGAATGATACAGAGAAGCACTGTGCTTATTCGTTATCTGACCAATATGAATTCCTCACGCTGTTCGGACGTCCTTATCATTGCAAGGATTTAGTCATATTTTTCCCTTTCTTATTCTGTACGTACAGTGGCATGCATATTATAAAAAAAGTGGCTGAAAATTAAGAAATTTAAAGGTCATTTGTGGCTATCAAAAATAAAAATACGGAAATGTCGGTGCATTCACGCACACACCCATGCACAAACACACACACTATGCATATATATATATATATATATATATATATATATATATATATATATATATATATATATATATATGTGTGTGTGTGTGTGTGTGTGTGTGTGTGTGTGTGTGTGTGCGCGTACGCGCGTGTGTATGAACACAAATATGCAAATACGTAATCGAAAGTGTAGCTAAATAATTCAATCCGGTTTTACACTGCATGAACTTAATATGATTATTCATTTGTGGAAAACTTTTTTTGTTACTTGTAAACTTAATACTTGTTTCATCTCTGTGTCGAAAGCTTAGCAATAAGCGACGATGATAACTCAGCAATAAAAACATATTTTCGCCTTATAAAAATAGATTCTATTTGCTTTACCTCTGGAAAATATAATGCAAAAAAAAAATAAATACCGAGCTTTTTAAAAAAAGCAGACATGCGATCATATGATTTACAACATAGGGCATGAGAGAGAGAGAGAGAGAGAGAGAGAGAGAGAGAGAGAGAGAGAGAGAGAGAGAGAGAGAGAGAGAGAGAGAGAGAGAGAGAGAGAGAGATGGGGTTACAGAGAGGTCCCCAAAGGCTGTGTCCTTCCCCTCATCGGGGACATTTGCTTCACAATATTAATAGCTGGAGTGACACATCACAAAAGACGGGGTTGCTACAAACTTTCGAATCCAGCGAACATTTAGAGGGTCCCAGTGAAGGCTCACAAGAGAGAGAGAGAGAGAGAGAGAGAGAGAGAGAGAGAGAGAGAGAGAGAGAGAGAGAGAGGAAGGGCTTCGCTTACACCACATGTCATCTGTGTCATCCATCACTTCGACATTAGCTCTCTGTCGTGGCGGGATAGTGAGGGAGAGACAAAAAAAAAATAGTTGAGGGTTTTTGTTGAACCTCCTGAAAAAGGCTCTTGTTCTTAGGAAGCCTGAACTCACCCGGTAAGATTGCACTAAACCCAAAGGCACTAAAGCTTTAGGACATTTTCTTCTTGCAAAATTGACTTCGTTCGAGTCCCTTCCGTTAAAAAAAAATCATGCGACATCTGCTAAACTTCCCGCCATTCTGTTGCCAAAACCAGAATCCCGAGAGAATTATGCCAGGGCGGAGAATGGCGGTCTTTATTCCGACTTGGAGAGCGCCCACCCTAACGCCCAAGGGCTGGTAAAGGCGTGTCGGGGCCGTGACGTCAGAGCACTGGCGACCCGGCCAATGAAGGCGTGTGGGCCCCGTGACGTCATAAGCCATACCACATGGAGGCCAATGGAGGCGTGTCGGGGCAAGTGAGACATGGTCGGAGGCGGTGCCTCTCGATCCCCGGGACGCTCAGCTGCCTGCCTGCCTGCCTCTGCGAGGGCGGGGGAGGGCGCTCCCCACCTCATTTAGACCGGTTTATTTACGTACGTGGTCTGGGGGAAACTGCACAAATAGAGATAAGAGGTACTAAAAAATATCTATATACGCTACTAGTTATAGGCCTACTTACCTGGATTTCTTGAAACGACACTTTCAATCGAACCTTGCCTCCGATACCACGAAGACACGAACAGCAAAGATTTACAGAAAACAGCAAAACAAAATCCAGAAATCATTCGGGAACGAACGAGGCCCATCGGAGCGGAATCCGCTCGGCACGGCAGAGATTAAGAGGGAGCGTTTAGAGTCGAGATTCCCACCGTTTAGTCCCTCGATATGGATCTAGGAAGAAGAAGACCCACGCGACCATAACACAATTGGCTCTGGCTTGTTGATGCGTTAGGCCAGATGTCAACATATTTAACCGCGAGAAGTGGCGACTCCCCGTCCCGAGGAGAGCATTGTTGGAGGCTGACGTGCCAATATTTATGCCTAATTGCGGCCCACCGCATACAAAGGGTGCGGTGAGGGGTACTCTTTACCATACAGAGAGAGAGAGAGAGAGAGAGAGAGAGAGAGAGAGAGAGAGAGAGAGAGAGAGAGAGAGAGTCAAATAGGGTGACACGGATCCCATATTATTCCGAAAAAGAGCGATGATGGGACGAAGAAAGAATGGTGTGGGGGGGGGAGTGAAAACTATGTTAGTTAGAAAGTTTTTAGTCTAAACTGAGAGAGAGAGAGAGAGAGAGAGAGAGAGAGAGAGAGAGAGAGAGAGAGAGAGAGAGTCTCAAATTTGGTGAATAGGATCCCATGCTTCTGAACACAACATTATGAGACGAAGAAGGAGAGTGAGAGTTGGAATGGTGTGGGGAGAGTGAAAACTATGATAAATAAAGAGAAAATTTTTAGTCTAAACTGACAGAGAGAGAGAGAGAGAGAGAGAGAGAGAGAGAGAGAGAGAGAGAGAGAGAGAGAGATAAAATATGAGAATATTCAGTGAATGGGAGACAGCAAACAACCACAAAGATCATAAGAAAACATATCTATCATTCATTCATCATCTGTCGCATGTAAGATGAATTTTATATTCGAAATACGCGGCAGCAAAGACTGATAGAGTCTGAAAGAGAATTTGATCACTAACTAAGGAGATTCTTAATAGAAACTACGAGAAAAGGAAAAAGATAATTTATGGCCAGAGCAATTTTTTGAAAAACTCATAGTATGCTAATTAGGGACAAGATCTCGAGAGAAGTCCTTTGTCTGAAGCATTACTATTAAAATTTTATTATAAAAATAGACATAGAAAATACAATATGGAAATTAGGCCAAAGGTCAAGCGCTATTACCTATGAGGCCATTCAGCACTGAAAAAGAAATTGAGAGTGGAAAAGTTTGAAAGGTGTAACAGGAGGAAAACCTCGCAGTTGCACTATGAATTAGTTGTGAGGAGAGGGTAGATAGTAAATGGAATAAAGAGAATATGAACGGAGGTACAGTAAAAGGAATGAAAGGGGTTGCAGCCACGGGTCGAAGGGACGCCGCCACAAAGAACCTTAAGTAATGCGTCCAGTGCACAGCGTGAGAATTCGTCATAAATACTGTCTTGAAACATGAAAATAGATGAGAGAGGTTCAGGAAGACTCTGTCTCATTATGATGTACTTTAATGGATTGAATTATTATCATTATTATTATTATTATTATTATTATTATTATTATTATTATCATATAGCCGACTAAGGCTCTTAAGGTCATTGTGGCTATTCCTAGTGAATGTAGTCAATGGATTCTAAATATATATATATATATATATATATATATATATATATATATATATATATATATATATATATATATATATATATAATAACATAATAATAATTCAAATAGTAAATATATATATATATATATATATATATATATATATATATATATATATATATATATATATATATATATATATATATATATATATATATATATATATATATATATATATATATATATATATATATATATATATATATATATATATATATATATATATATATATAACCAGCAACGATAGCACATAAGAGTTCCCAGGCTCAGTCAAATAAGAAAAAAGGGGGGCGGAAGGGGGGACAGGGCCCAACGTTCCCCATAATTAAGGAGACAAGGAGAGGCTGTTGCGGTTTCGCTGATAACAAATTCAATTTGCTAGAGAGCATTTTATCTAGGCCCCGATCTCTCTCTCTCTCTCTCTCTCTCTCTCTCTCTCTCTCTCTCTCTCTCTTTCCTTTTAGTTTATTTCAAAATCTGGCGGAAACATGGTTTCTTTTCCTGTGTTCATCGATGTCAGACGGGAACTAAAACTATAGTAAAAAAAAAAAAAAGTAATTTTTCGTCTCTTTATGTTAATCATGCATTGCCCTAATAAGGCGTTTTATTTAACTAACCGTTTAATTATTAATTTATAATACTTCCTTTTTTATGAGATTTATGAGATGCCTAAGTAATAAAGTTATTTATTTTCTTACTCATCTGCATGTTACAATCGCTGGTATTTTATATTTTTAGTCTGTTCTTTAACCCTGAGCACTGTAACTTGTGATAAACACACTCCGTAAGAAGAGTAAGGATGTAAATAAAAAAAAATCCTAAACAAAGTACTTTAATTTTATGAAGTAAATTACTAATACTCTGCAACTTGACTATTCTTCTTAATAATCATGCCAAATATCACTTGAAAGCTATTTCAAAGAAACTACTGGCTGGGCATTAACGGCACGTTCAATTAGTATTCCTCACACCATTGGACTGTGGAACAGTTTCCGAGAGGGTGTCGTGCGATTGGAACTTCAAAAGTTCAAGCGAGGATGCAATGCATCACTACCCTTATGCTGTTCTCCTTGCATTTGAATACATTTTTATCTGTTTATTAACTTTTTTTTCATTTTAATAAGTGAGATTTCTTTCTGTATTTTCCTTTACCTTCTCTTACTTCTTCCTAATGAACACCATATTCTTTGGAAGCTTGAATTTCAAGTCAATGGCTTATTCCATATGAATAGGGTTCATCTTCTTAATAATAATAATAATAATAATAATAATAATAATAATAATAATAATAATAATAATGAAAAGGATGGCTGTATTTTGCGAATTTATCTTGTACGGGATCTTTTCTATTTTCCTTATAATTCGCTTTTCAGGCTCAGCGGTGTTGATCAGCAACTGGCCAATATTCATATCGGAAAAGACAGTGTGAGATGAGGGAAGTGTTTTTATTGAATTATTCATTCAAAAAATCCAAACCACCGAACGAGACAACGAAGAAATCTACGGATTTTTTTTTGAATTCAATAATTCAATAGAAAACACAAGAAATCTCCGGATTTTTGAATGAATAATTCAATCTCACATGTCCTTTTCCGATACGAATATTGGCCAGTTGCTGACCAACATCGACTGAGCCTGAAAAGCGAATTATAAGGAAAAGAGAAAAGATCCTGTATTCGATAAATTCGCAAAATACAGCCATCCTTTTCAATAAGACCTGTCTGAAAGAGGGTCTGCTCCCCTCAAATAATAATAATAATAATAATAATAATAATAATAATAATAATAATAATAATAATAATAATAATAACTAGCGACCGATCATATGTTAAAACTGAATCCCTAGTTTATGTTCGCTCCGCGCCTCCGATCAAAGATGTAACAGTTAGAAGAGCATTAAAACTATTGCAAGTTAAACAAGGTAAATTACGCTGAAATCTTTGGAAATGAAGCAAAAGATTGTTTATGACTGCAGAGAAGTGGAAAACGTGAGAAAACACAATACTATTTAGTGGTTCTAACTGAAAAATTATGTAGAAATTCACGGAAATGCACCAGTAGACATTACATCTATAGACTGAAAAAGATGAATAAAAGTAAATATAGCCTCCATAGAATAGAATACATTATAAAATTTAGGCCAAAGGCCAAGCCCTTGGACCTTTGAGATCATTCAGCGCTGAAACGGAAATTTACAATGATAAGGTTTGAAAGGTGTACTAGGAGGAAAACCTCATATTGCTACTATGAAACGATTGTCAGAAGAGAGTGGAATGTGAGATGGAAGAAACAGAACATGAACGGAGGTACAATAAATGGCATGAATGCTAGGGGACGAAGGGACGCTGCAAAGAACCTTAAGTAATGCCTACAGTGCACCACATGAGGTGCACTGATGGCACTGCCCCCCTACGGGGAATATTGAAACAAACAAAACTCATTCCACGTACGACCCCATCAGATGCCTGTTTGCTGTCAGATATATCACGGAGACGACGAATTAGGAGCCAGCGGATGTACAGCCTGGTGACCCTGTATGACCTGATGACAAGTCTTCTGTACAAACTCCCGGGGACGTACGGAGGTCAGGGGGCTCCTCCAAACGCCAATTTTGCGTTCTCTTGTTAATGGCGCCGTCTCTGGCCCCTTCTTCTTCCTCTTCTTTGTCGATACAGGATTTCAAGTCCTACGGCACAGTGGCGCCTTTGAAAGCAAACTCGCCCTACGAACGTTCTTTCTTCTTCTTCTTCTTCTTCTTCTTCTTCTTCTTCTTCTTCTTCTTCTTCTTCTTCTTCTTGATGGCTTGGAAAGGCGGAAGTATTTGCTCTTATGGCGACAGATGGTGGAAGTGATCAGGGGATGTGGTGGAAGAGTCATGTAAATGAAAATAAAAGCGGGGAACCAAGGGTTAAATACACTCACTTATTTCATGTACATTAACATCATCATCATCATCAACCATAATAATCCAACAATAACGATAATGAGGAGATGACGATGTTGATCACACATATACCAATGAAAAATAATAAACATATTCTAGACGGTAAACCGAAATTACAATGAAAATATATATGAATAACATTCTCGGACGGGAGTAAGGAAAATGTTCAGGAAACGTAATAGAAGTTGACTTTCTGTTTATTTTTGTGAGACATAAAGAAAAATTTTAAAAGGATAAAACCATAACTAGGCTTAATTTTCCTTAGAAGCAGTAGAAAACGAGAAGACATCAGTAATGATTTTGGGATACTTAATGAAATTTCTTAAAACCCCAAAAAATAAATTAAATAAATAAAAACAGATAAAAAATGCGCCGAAGTTTCTTCGGCGCAATCGAGTTTTCTGCACAGCCGCTACAGCATATAATCAAGGCCATCGAAAATAGATCTATCTTTCGGTGGTCTCGGTATAATGCTATGAGCAGCGGCCCATGAAACTTTAACCACTGCCCGGTGGTGGCATATCATATATCGTTGCCAGAAGCACGATTATGGCTAACTTTAACATTAAATAAAATAAAAAATATTGAGACTTGAGGGCTGCGATTTGGTATGTTTGATGACCGGAGGGTGAACGATCAACATACCAATTTGCAGCCCTCAGGACAGCCTCAGTAGTTTTTTTTAAGATCTGACAAGGGAATCAGCAAAAATGCGGACAAAAGAGTTGGCGATTACACTAAAAGATTTAAACTGAGGAAATAAAGACAAAGCTGGCATAATAGTTTTCTTTGGAAACCGAAAACTAACAAGGGAATCATATTATAAAATGTTCTAACATTAGTTGGAAAAATAAGAACAAAAATAAAAAAGTGATTTACAATTTAAGTTTATAAAGCTAGGCGTTTTGGAAAAGTAAAGACAAATATTGTACCCATCTCTTCTTGAATTTACCAACAACAAGTGTAAAGAAGGAACTATATCATTTTTTTACCATAATAATCATATTGTAGTGAAATGTTGGGGCGGGGAAGGAGGCAGGGATTATTTCCGGAAATAAGAACAAAAATAAAAATACCGGTGATTTACAATCTAAATAACATACTAGAGTACTAGGCGTTTTGAAAGGCGATGTTAGTATGTCATATTGTATTTTTGTTAATTTTGAATTTTAACAACGACTTTAGTGTAAAGAAGGAACTATATCATTCTCAGTGTGACATAATAAAAGCCTGTTCCTCGTGAAGCTTGGAATGTTTAAAAAACAATGAATGAGAGGAGAGAGAGAGGAGAGAGAGAGAGAGAGGGGAAGGAGAGAGGCCTTTTAATGGGATTACTCATTTAGAAGGAAGGGAGAGGGCAAAGATATAATATTCACTTTCTTCTATTTTCTACGGCAAATAAGAGCGGGGAATAAACCGGACATTATAGCTCTCTTTTGTGATCCCTCATGGCAATTAATTCAAGTTGTATTTGAATCAGATATTATCACAACTTAGTAACCAAGAATGTTTAAAAAAACTGTGAGAGAGAGAGAGAGAGAGAGAGAGAGAGAGAGAGAGAGAGAGAGAGAGAGAGAGAGAGAGAGAGAGGGTTCTCCTTTATCTTTTATCGTAAATGTTTGAAAAACAATGGGGGAGAGAGAGAGAGAGAGAGAGAGAGAGAGAGAGAGAGAGAGAGAGAGGGGGTGGGGAGTGCTTTAATATGTCACTAGTTCTACTAGTTCTATTTCATTGTAAATTTTGAAAAACTATGTTTAAAAAAGCAATGAGTTCTCTTTTAACGTACTTTTCATCGTAAATGTTTGAAAACAATGGGAGAGAGAGAGAGAGAGAGAGAGAGAGAGAGAGAGAGAGAGAGCATTTAATATGTCGGAAGTTCTCCTTTTATCGTACTTTTCATTGTAAATGTTTGAAAAACAATGAGAGAGAGAGAGAGAGAGAGAGAGAGAGAGAGAGAGAGAGAGAGAGAGAGAGAGAGAGAGAGCATTTAATAGAGTTCTCCTTTTATCGTACTTTTCATTGTAAATGTTTGAAAACAATGAGAGAGAGAGAGAGAGAGAGAGAGAGAGAGAGAGAGAGAGAGAGAGAGAGAGAGAGAGAGAGAGAGAGAGGGAGCATTTAATATGTCGGAAGTCTTACTTTTCATTGTAAATGTTTGAAAAACAATGAGAGAGAGAGAGAGAGAGAGAGAGAGAGAGAGAGAGAGAGAGAGAGAGAGAGAGAGAGCTCCTTTTATCGTACTTTTCATTGTAAATGTTTGAAAAACAATGAGAGAGAGAGAGAGAGAGAGAGAGAGAGAGAGAGAGAGAGAGAGAGAGAGAGAGAGAGAGCTCTTAATATGTCACTAATAGGTTACTATTGTCATCGCATTTTCTACTGTGAATGTTTAAAAAAAGCAATGAGAGAGAGAGAGAGAGAGAGAGAGAGAGAGAGAGAGAGAGAGAGAGAGAGAGAGAGAGAGAGAGAGAGAGAGAGATTTTATTATGTCAAAACTTCAATTTCCATAGTATTTTTCTTTGTGAATGTTTAAAAAAATAACTTAAAATTCCTTTCCTTAATTCTGATTCTACAAAATGTGCTCTGTGCCATCTGCTTGCTGTGCGTTTATCACCACAGCATCACCTAACCGCGTCAGTCATAGAGTGAAAGAGAGTGAATGAGAGTGAAAGAGACCCGAGTGAATAATGACAGCGCAATGACATTTCATCCGGATGGTTCGGTCATTAGGAATTTGTCATCGAAGTTAATGACGCCTGAAATCATAAATTTTTTTTGTCTCTCATTTTCATTCCTCTTCCATTTGTGTTTTTCACTGGAATATAAAAATAAATACAATATATATATACATACATACATACATACATACATACACACATATATAATACGGCATATATATACATACACGTATATATCTATATATATATATGCATTTTTAATTTGTTTGTATATATATATATATATATATATATATATATATATATATATATATATATATATATATATATATATATATATATATATATATATATATATAATGTATGCATGTGGTACATATGTGGTATGTTGACTCTCCCAATGTGAGTATGCTAGTGGGTATTATGGGAGAGAGAGAGAGAGAGAGAGAGAGAGAGAGAGAGAGAGAGAGAGAGAGAGAGAGAGAGAGAGAGGAGTGGTATCACTCTTAGCTCCTAACAATGGCTCCCTCTTGACCCTTTATCAGTGACAGAGGAGAGATGGGTATGGGAAAAAGGACCGGAGGGTCGGGGTAGTTGATGGTTCTGGGGGGGGATGGGGGGGAGGGGGGGGATGGGGGGAGGGGGGGAGGGGAGGAGGGAGGGATAGGGGAGGGGCACGAGGCGAGTGTGGTTAGTATACGATCTCAAAGAAAGGAATGGAAATGAGATTGATGGAGTATGGGAGGAAGAATGGGAAGCGGAGGAAAGGGGGGGGAGGAGGAGGAGGGAGATAGAAAAATGGAGGATGAGAAATAAAGAGAGGGGGAATAAGAAGGGAGTAGAAAGGGAGGAGAGGGCTGAAGCAGCGGCATAAAGGAGGGTGTGGAGGGAGAAGTGGGTGAGAAGGAGGCTTGGGAAAAGGGAGGGAGCGATTTCCAGTTGGGAAATGAAACTTAGTCAAAAATGGCAGAGGCAGATCTACGATTGAGTCATTTGTGGCATATAATGCACAATACACACACATACACACATGCATGTGCATACACAAACATACAAGCGCACACACACGCATTTAACTTATGATTTCCCTGTGCATAAATATTTATAACATATAATACTGTATACTACTTATACATACATAAAAGATTCATCCCATTATTTACATAAACATCTATCTATCTATCTATCTATCTATCTATCTACCTATCTATCTATCTATCTATCTATATATATATATATATATATATATATATATATATATATATATATATATATATATATATATATATATATAAATTCATAAACATCTATATGAAAACGTGGGTTTAATATTAACATGTTTCAGTATTCGGACGAATTATCACATTCTACTCACACATTCATGAACAAAGCACGAAGACTGAAGCGTTTCATTCGATATCTAACCACACTGTAAAAACAATAAAATACTCACTTCTGCAGATTTACTGGCAATAGAACTCAGAATTTGTAGTCAGTGAACTAAGAAGTTAAAGGAAATTCTGCTAAAGAGGTTGCCCCCAAAAGTTTCATTTTGCTACTAGGGGCAATTCACTACAAATCGGTTGCAGGGAAACAGATATGGAATGAAAAGTGATCCAGAAAAATTAAACAGTAATTGAATACAGAACTGAATATAAAATTTAGGCCAGAGGCCAAGCACTGGGACCTATGAGGCCACTCGAAAGGAAATTTTGAGTAAAGGAGGTTTGAAAGGTGTAACAGGAGGAAAACCTCGCAGTTGCCCTATGAAATAATTGTTAGGAGAGGGTGGATAGCAAGATGGAAGAAAGATAATATGAATGGAGGTACAGTAAAACGAACGAAAGGGGTTGAATTTAATATAAAATTTAGTCCAAAGGCCAAGCATTGGGACCTATGAGGTCATTCAACGCTGAAACGGAAATTGAAAGTAAAAGGTTTGAAAGGTGTAACAGGAGGAAAACCTCAAAGCAGTTGCACTATGAATCAATTGTTAGGAGAGGGTGGAAAGTGAGATGGAAGAAAGATAATATGAAAGGAAGTACAGTAAAAAGAACGAAAGGGGTTGCAGCTAGGGGACGAAGGCACGCTGCAAAGAACCTTGAGTAATGCCTACAGTGCACCGCATGAAGTGCGCTGATAGCACTATCCCCTGACGGGGGAAAACATTAACTGACTAAATGACCGACGATAAGCTAATCAGCGAGGAACACTTCATACCACACAAAATTGGCGACTGCACAACTGTAAAGAAAATGCTTGGAAAATGAAAAGGTAAGGTACCCGGAACTTACAAATGACAGAAACGGCTGAGAGAACTAGAGGTTAAGGATAGTGCGATCGACTAATTTTTGGGGAGTTACCTGACGCCAAGAAGAGGATAGTAAAAAAAAACAGAGAGTACGTGGTTAACGGTTCAGTAATTACTATTTTCCAGGACGCATAAAGTAATCAAAAGTGACGAGGCCTGAGTTCTTCTGCCATCTGCTGATTTTCAGATATACAAATATTTGAACTAATAATCAAGATGAATAAAGGCAAAGCTAAAGAAACATTCGAGTTTCTATACCAACTCAGTATAAGCCCGTGGTTACAGAGATACGCTGTAGTTCTTAGATGGGGTTGCCTATGCCAACACGGGCTCTTGTTCCCAAGGCCGGGGGATGGAGTGGCAAATTTCAAGAGAAAAGAACAATAACCCTCAGTTACATTATTTTAAGGAAAAGGATGACACACTTGAATGTGTGAAGTACAGAGACACAAAGTTAAATAATTACCTGATGAAGGTTATAGAACAGAGCTCAGAAATCAATGCCCGATATTGTTTGATTGAAAGTTACGGGTAATTCATTATGTATACCATACAACAAATCTAATAAGAATTAACACACAAACATCTATGGACTTGGCGAAGACATGTGGAAGATTTAAAAAAAAATAATAAACAATCGAGTTTTCTGTACAGCCGCCACAGCATATAATCAAGGCCACCGAAAATAGATCTACCTTTTGGTGGTCTCGGTATAATGCTGTATGAGCCGCGGCCCATGAAACTTTAACTACGGCCCGGTGGTGGCCTATCCTATATCGTTGCCAGAAGCACGATTATGGCTAACTTTAACTTTAAATAAAATAAAAACTACTGAGGCTAGAGGGCTGCAATTTGGTATGTTTGATGACTGTTGAACGTAGATCATTATTACCATTATGTATTTTAACGAAAACATTCGTTGAAGTCACATTCCCAGGCTCTGCTGGAGCTTCCCCAAAGGATTTTTCAATTAAAGGCGTTGAACTACTTGGTGGGAAAAGATCAATGGGAATTAGTGAAGAGGAAAAGTCAGAAAATTTACATAAAAGTATAAAAGAAACATAACAGAAAGCACCTAAAGCTGACGGGACACGGCAAAGAACCATGAGTCACGTCTACAGTGCTCTGAGGAGGACCTCTGCAGACCGATGAGAGTCTAATCTCACCTTCAACAACCCCCCAGGTCACCTGCAAAGTATAAAGGGTAAAGGGAACAGACTTTAAACAGTGATATAAATATTGGATTAGTAACTAGTTTCACGACAGCCGGTAAATATTTGTTTATTATCTGTCGTAAATCTTGGTAAAAATATATATATACTTTATATATATATATATATATATATATATATATATATATATATATATATATATATATATATATATATATATATATATATATATATATATATACATACATACACACACATACACAGGGATAAATATAACACGCTGAGAGGAAGCATAAGTTCAAAAAGGAGTTTTCTTAGAGTTTACTATGAAGAACAAGACCCCGTACTGGCATAAAGACAGATTAAACTTGTTCAATAACAACAGAGATAAAATAAAAGCGGGAAGACGGAGATATTCAACGGATGTAACACGAGTGAGTAAACAGAAGGCTAAGAATGAAAGTTTAAGGAACAATCGGGGGCCAATCCTGACTTCCGTGCCGAGGTTGTGGGTTTTGAAAAGAGAAGAGGAAAGCTTGCTGGGCGGGACAGGGACGAGGAAACTGAGTGTTAGGTGGAGTTAAGAAAGCTACTTCGGAGTTTACAATGGAATAAGAAGATGCAATATATAATATAAAGTCTGAATAACAAGCCCTAAGAGTCAGCTTAATTATCAAGAAACAATATAGGCATAAAATGGTAAGGCGCTGTTTACTAAATAAGCCTTCCCTGTAGGGAGGTAGTGCCGTCAGTACACCTCATGTGGCGCACTGTAGGCATTACTTAAGGGTCTTTGCAGCGTCCCTTTGGCCCCTAGCTGCAACCTCTCTCATTTCTTTTACTGTGCCTCCGTTCATATTCTCTTTCTTCCATCTGACTTTCCACCCTCTAAAAATTGTTTCCTATAGTGCAACTGCGAGGTTTTCCTCCTGTTGCACCTTTCAAACCTTTTTACCATCAGTTTCCTTTGAATGACCTCATAGGTCCTAGCGCTTGGCCGTTGGCATAAATTATATATTCTTCTACTAAATAAACCTTGTACGAACTGCAATTGTGGTGCCTTCTTTTGCATACAGTCAGTGTTCGCAACTCCCCAACACAAAAGCTTCATTCTAAAAATGCAAGGTTCATGGTTCCTTCAAAATGACAAGGACATAAAAGCAGAAATATTTGGAACCTTTTAACCTTTTATCCAAGTACCATACAAACTCATAAAATTCCATCCCTTTTCAAAAGCTCCCAAAAGAAGACGCCGTTTGTTCAAAGATAAATATGATTAAAAGATCTATCGCCTCTCTTCCCCCTTATCCGTGTAACGCTTTGATATAAGACGGGCCCATTCCATCTGCCCAACCGCAAAGAATTGGGGTTAAATATGTGTGAACGGGGGGTCTAACAGGGGCGCTTCTGGGGGTTCGTCCCGTCGACGGCGAGCTGAAATAGCCATTTGGGAGGAACACTAAACAGGCCGCTTCTGTTACGTCTTCATTCATAAGAAAATCAGGCGTGGTGAGCCACCTCTCCTCACATTTTTCCCACTGGGTTTCGCTCACTTTTGATCGTCG
>NC_089763.1:43709468-43799468 GCF_040412425.1 Macrobrachium rosenbergii | reverse complement strand
AGCCATACTTTCTTAAACTTTACTTTAAATTGTTTATTTACTCACTTCCGCAGGTTTTTTTTACTATGCGTCTGACTGGCATATCTTCCTTAAGGAAACTATCATTTCTCCAGTACTTTTTTTTTTTTAAACAACTTATCCATTAAAGTTACTCAAATAATGTTTACCTTTTAGCATTCAAAAGAACCACTGCCCAGGAGCAAGAGCCCGTGCTGGCACGAGGCCAGCTTAATCCAGACTGACTCACCGTCACAGTTGGAATGGAATATAATTTTTAAGCCAAAGGCCAAGCACTGGGGCCTATGAGGTCATTAAAAGCTGAAAGGATCATTGAAAAAAGGTTTGAAAGGTGTAACAGGATGAAAACCTCCCAGATGAAATATGAAACTGTTAGGAGAGGGTGCAAAGTAAGATGAAAGAAAGAGAACATGAACGGAGGTACAGTAAAGGAAACGACAGGGGTTGCAGCTATAGGGGCCGAAGGGACAAGTGTACTGACGGCGCTACCCCCGTACACAGTTCCAAGATAAGATGATTATTTTATCCTGGCGTCTCATTTATTGGTGATGGATAATTTAGCCAGGATTTAAATAATCAAAAGTTATTACTATCATACTGACGGAAACAGTATCGGTGTAATCAGAATCCAAGAAGAAGAAGAGTAGGAAGGGGAGGAGTTTGGGAGGCGTGACATCGACCAATGAGAGACCTCCATCACGCCTCCCACCGTCATTGGTCCAAAAGACAACATGCTCACGCCCCGGTTTAGCCATGTAAAAGGTGATGTGATTCTCTCTCTCTCTCTCTCTCTCTCTCTCTCTCTCTCTCTCTCTCTCTCTCTCTCTCTCTCTCTCATGTGTAAAGAGAGCAAGACTAGGTTTTCTCCCTAACTGGGAGATGAAATAAAAGCACCGAAATACAGATTAAAATTAAAATTACTCTGTACTACGATATTTTGTTTCATCTCCCAATTAAGCAGACCTAATCTTGCTCTCTTTACACATGAGAGAGAGAGAGAGAGAGAGAGAGAGAGAGAGAGAGAGAGAGAGAGAGAGAGAGAGAGAGAGAGAGACTCACAATATCACCTCTTAAATGGCCAAAAATTAATAAAACCAAAACCGTAAAAGGAAACGAGACCTCATTTGGCCCCAACAGCCTGTCGCCATCACGTAAGGCAACTCCTTTTTAAAAGGAAGAAAAGAAAAAAAGGAAACCTTGAGCACAGCATAACAATCTATGGTGCAATGCAGGTCCGCCGGTACAGTCGACTTTTGCAGACATACATTTTTTTTTTTCTGCCTGTGCAGGCGACCTGAGCAAACAGTTCATCTCAGCCGATACGCCTGCGTCCAAACGACCTGCGCAGGCGTACCTGAACGTTAGTATGCGCATGCTACTTTTTTTTTTTTACTCAGTTCAAGGAGAGTACGCTCCGGTCGGAAACAAAAAGTAGTACTGGGATTTTTACTGATTTTAAAAGTACTTATAACTAAATATATGTATGTATGTATGTATGTATGTATGTATGTATGTATGTATGTATATGTATATATATATATATATATATATATATATATATATATATATATATATATATATATATATTGGAATATTAATCTGACATCTGCATCAATTAAAAAATAAATAAATTCGAGACATCATTAATTTACGTATAAACACATGTATGAATATATACAGTATATATATATATATATATATATATATATATATATATATATATATATGTATATATATATATATATATATATATATATATATATATATACAGTATATTATATATATATATATATATATATATATATATATATATATATATATTGTAATGGCCTCCACTTCGAACCACTACACATTTTATATATACAAATGTCAATATTCAAAGGGGGACAAATAAACACTGACAAAAAAATCACTTAATATTTAATACATAGCTTAAAGGCAGAAATGGCACCTGAACCTCATAAATATGCACAAAACAACCACAGTTACACTCCCTAAACAATACCCAAAACAATCACACCACTTTATGAATGAAAGCAACACATCCGTACTTACAAAGGGTCCAAAAACTAGGAGAGGGTCAAAAAGAAAGAATATCCTAACCAATTGCAAGCTAATGATTAAGTAATTTAATACTCCAAAGGTCTCCTCAATAAATTCAATGTCTAACTCCACGTCTGGAGCTACCTCAGGAGGGCTGGGATAATTAGGTCCCAGACAGCAGTGGTTCCTCGTTGGAAGAGTCGGTAGAGTTCTCGGCTAGCACTCTGCTAGGTCCGAGTTCGAGTCTCCGGCCGGGCAATGAAGAATTAGAGGAATTTATTTCCGGTGATAGAAATTCATTTCTCTCTGTAATGTGGTTCGGATTCCACAATAAGCTGTAGGTCCCGTTGCTAGGTAACCAACTGGTTCTTAGCCACGTAAAATAAGTCTAATCCTTCGGGCCAGCTCTAGGAGAGCTGTTAATCAGCTCAGTGGTCTGGTTAAACTAAGGTATACTTAACTCTTCCCAGACAGCAGTGCTGCCCTAAATAGCCGTGATCCTGTCCAACTGATGAACGCCACAGATAAAAGGGATCCACCTTAACAAAACTCAGAGGTCCCTCTGACAGGTACAGAGCCACAGAGCCGCGGATGAACAACTCAATAATTCCTTCAAGCTGCAGGGACGGATCCAACAGCTGCATGCGGTCCCCCAAGAGCAGGTAATCCAAAAATTATATTTATAATAACTGCAGCAACAGCGACAGGAAACTCCGTGACCTCTCGAGGTGATGGCTCAAAAAAGTTAAGTATACCTTAGTTTTACCAGACCACTGAGCTGATTAACAGCTCTCCTAGGGCTGGCCCGAAGGATTAGACTTATTTTACGTAGCTAAGAACCAACTGGTTACCTAGCAACGGGACCTACAGCTTATTGTGGAATCCGAACCACATTATAGTGAGAAATGAATTTCTATCACCAGAAATAAATTCCTCAGATAATTTATTGACTGTCTCCCAACATCTCGGGACCATAAACAGAAACTCTCAAAGAGGCGGAGCTTGGACCACACTACACGAAGAGAAAAACAAAACTATAATAACAGGTGAATAAGCAAAGAGCCGCCGAAGAGGAGACGAAAGACCTACAGGAACACTGCCCAAAATGGCTTAGTACTAAGATAACAATTAACTTAATCAATACAGAAAAGGCCAGCATATTGACTCTATATATATATATATATATATATATATATATATATATATATATATATATATATATATATATATATATATATATATATATATATATATATATATATATATATATATATATATAATAATAATAATAAATAGGACAAGAAGACTGAAATTATTTCCCTTGCTTGTTTACACTAGCGATTCAGGAATCCATTCCCATAATCGAGGCTACACAGAAACACATGAAGGAAAATTAGTAAATTGTGGAATCGGTATACTTATACTTGCCTAAACAGTTATTATGCTAATAAAATGTTAATTACACGATTTACCCGTAAACTCTTGCGCCAGTTGTAAAATGAAGGCTATGAACAGAAAGCAGAGCCGAGAAATATAGGTATAATTACACGACCATGACAATCTGCTGAAAATTACATTTACGCTGCTTGGCTTTAACCATTTGCTGAAGATTTTAATTATATTGCTTGCCCATGACAGTTTGCTGAAAATTACATTTAAGTTTCTTATTTGAACCTTTGCTGAAAATTACAGTTATATATTTCACCTACGACTAAGAATTGCATTTACGTCACTTGCTTTTGGCCCTTTGATAAAAATTACATTTATATTGCTTGCTTTCATCTCTTGGCTGAAAATTACTTTTATATCACTAACCTATAAAATTTGCTGAAAATTACACTTACATTCCTTGTTTTCAGGTCTTTTCTCTTCTTTTAAGCCAATGCTGAAATTACATTCAATTGGTGAAATTTACATTTGCACTGCTTGCTTTCGACCCTTCCATGAAAATTATATTACTCGCCTCTGACAATGTGCTGAAAGTTACATTTATACTGCTTACTTCTGACTTTGTTCGAAATTACAAACATATACAGCAGGTCTATGTATGACATGCAAACTAATGACATTACTCCTAGTCAACGGATCACTTTATATTATTGGGGAAAATTTCTGCCAGCATGTAACTATACTGCAGTCACCTACTTCCAGCAGAGCCTCGACGGCCAGGTCGGTAGAACAGCAGCTTCGGACTTCATAGAGGTCTGTGGCTCGGGTTCAAATCCGCAGCCGACTTGTCACAGAGGCGGACACTTTGCTATCCGTGTAGACACCCCGGGATTATGTATGTAATCAACGGATAGGTTTGCTAAACGCAAATGGATGTTACAGACTAATACACACACAAACAAAGCCACTCCAACATCTTCTAAAACAAACATAACAGACACCTCACACGTCTCGAACTGTTGACCTAACCGCTCAACAGTCTGTCCTCGCTGCTGAGAGAAAGGGAGCTGGTTTGGTACGATACATGTAAATGCGCTACCGGGGTCTAAGCGACGTCAGGCAGGGCAGCCGATCGAGACTACGGTCTACCCCAAAGCCAAATCAAAGACCTTCAAAAGAAGGCATCGTGCTTACCCCATACAAAAAATGGGAAAAGACACGTTAAAAGAAGAAGTCACCTACATCTAGCATACAATAAGATTCATCATTTACGTCTGGGGTCCTTACCTTGTTTTCTCATAATTGCGTTTGCTTGCAGGTTTCCCCTTTAACTTTATGCAACAGAGCACACTGTAATGCAAAACAAATTCCTTGGTTTTTGACGCCCGCGACAGACACGATAGCAAAATGTCACTTTGGAGATGGAATGGAATGGAATATAGAATTCTGGCCCAAGGCCAAGTGCTGGGACCTATGAGATCATTCAGTGCCGAAACGGAAATTGATATAGAAAGGTTTCAAAAGTGTATAGGAGGAAAACCACGCAGTTGCACTATAAAACCATTGTTAGAACAGGGTGGAAAGTAAGATGGAAGAAAGAGAATATGAACAGAGGTACAGTAAAGGGGATGAAAGGAGTTACAGCTATGGGCCTACAGAGAACCGCATGAGGTGTACTGACGTCACTACCGCTCCGCCCACACCCCGCCCTACAAGGCATTTTGGAGATAAACGCACCCTTTTTTTGGACAAGAATTCGTCTCAGTTTGATCTGAAGTGGAGTCAGTTTCTGTCGAAATTACTTGTCACTACAAACATCAATATACCATGACTAACCGATAAAAGAAATTTGGAAAAAAGTTTATCAAAAAGTGAAAGTTGGCAGCAAGGAGTTCTAGAACGGGCAGCTCCTGGCGCAAGAGCCTGCACCAGCACAAGGTTGGATAAATCTGACAATAATAAAGTTTCAGGGAACAGATGCTGGGTGCTAACAACACACTTGTGTCGACTGTTATACAAACATTTTTCTTCAGGACTTGAATACAGAAAACTTGATCATTGCTCATCTACAGAATTACCGCCCAACCAATGGATAAAAGAGTAATTATATTTTTGCAAAATGCAATGAGCAATCTTGTAAAATCTGCAGTGAAATGCACTGCTGCACACACCAATGCATTTCACTGCAGATTTTACAAGATTTCCCACTGAATTTTACAAAAATATAATTACTCGTTCATCCACTGGTTATTCAGTGCATGTTGGACGGTAGTCCTATAGACGAGCTATGCTTCAAGTTGTCTGTATTAAAGTCTTAAAAAAAATGTTTTGCATAAAAGTCGATGCAAGTATGAGGAACCTCCTTAAACCCACCCTACAAAGTTGGTTAACCCATTAACCCTCTAGCAGGCACTAGCAGATATAATGGAAATTTTAAAAAAAAAAGCCTTCTTGGGATCTTAAAGTACACCCAAATTTTAGACTTTCTACTTTTGTCTCTATATACCCTTAAGTCACAAAAAGGCATTAATGAAGTGGCCTGTGAGTGCATCTTGTCCGTTTCGAGGGGTACGTAATCATTTTCATGACTTCAATGTTTCTTCAAGTTTTTATCCCAGTGGTATATTATTATTATTATTATTATTATTATTATTATTATTATTATTATTATTATTATTATTATTATTATTATTATTATTAAAACAGTTTAACCAGACCAGTGAGCTGACTATCAGCTCTCTCAGGTCTGGCCCGAAGGATTTGTATGAAATGACAGTGCTAAAAGCCTAGTACTAGGACCAAATAGGTCATTCGGTATGGTGATGAATGAATGAAAATGAAATTAAAAACTGCACAAAGGCATAGGCTCTCATACTGGAAGACACTCACACAATAAATACATTTATACTCATGTTTCCATGTATACTCACTAAAAAGGTATATTAAAATTTAAAAAAAGTAAAATTTTAAAATTTAGTCGTTTTAAAATTCATTAGACGCCTAAGGGTTTTCGTATTTCTATTATTTACTTTTTATATTTTATCAGACCCTTGGAATCCGTGGTCCAGCCCTAAAGAATAGTTCCGCCTTTGAGTTATCAATGTGATAACTCTCAGGTCCGAACATTATCGGGCAGTTGATGGTCCTACCACAGTTCTTACTATTTAGCTTCTGGTATGAACTCATTTCCAGCTATGATATCTTTTCCTATTTATCACGTCCGACAAATTTTTAGCAAAAGTGGAACATTCCACAAAAATTAATCCAAAGAAATTTATAATGGTATAAGGGACTCTTGGTATAAAAACATGGACTGAAGCAAAGCAGTTCCTGATGTCCAAGAAGCACACCCATCTGGAGTGGTGTATGTTCCCCCTTTTTTTAACAGAACTGCAAGTCTGCCTATTGGTGACAAAACTGACATATTCTTTGACAAGTTTGTTGGCAGCTCTGGCCTCTGTCCATTCTTTGGCCCTCGCACTAAGAGTTCCTCTTGCCTGTCAAGGGACCTCTGAATTGATCTAGAGATAGAAAGTCCTCTGACACATAACAAACCTGGAGGTATCCAGCCTGAATGCTTTCAGCTCATGGGGTCCTCTCCTAGAGAAATGCAGCCCGTCTTGTGCAGGGCCCATGCACTGCTGGCGCAGATGAATTGATACCTATGGGTCCTCGTGCACCATCTGGTTCTCACGGCCATCTTGCCATTGTACTCCTGGATGACCTATGGGCAGCTAATTTCAACCTTCCCCTTGATAGCCCTGTCATTCCTTTTAATGGTAAAAGACGGGGAAACCTCCTCTTAAGATGACGGGACAGTGGCTATTTAATTGCCTTGCCAACAAAGGGCAAAGATTTCATCCGCCAAGCAGTAGTCAGCAGTACTCCTCTTCAGCAACTGGTCCATGTCCTTGACTGACCCTTGTGGTCCCTACATATCTGCACCCATACTGGTCCCACAGGCATTAAACAAGGTCCACACTAGTGGAGATATTGTCTGCATTGATGCAGGTATGCTTGGAGTCCTTCAAGGTCTTGGCAAAGATGATGACGGTCATGCCATAATAAGCATGGTGGCATTGTTTTGTGACATGGCAGTGTGATGGGTATCAAAGGTAGAGGCCCCCTGGTACATAAAAATATCATTGAAGAATCCATCGACACCACTACGAAAGAAGAATTTGAAGTCATACTCATCATGTTAGTCAGGCAAGTACTGGCACAAGCTGGCTGCTGTAGTCCCTTTGTAGACCATCACTTCACCCACTAACAGGGTTGGAGCTTCTTCACCCTGGAGGAACTGCTTTGTGATAAGAGCTGAAGACCAGCCATATCTTGTAGAATCTATCAGTGAACGCCCTTGCCTGCCCATTGTCAATAAAGTGAAGCAGAGACCTCATGAACCGGAACCTCTTGGAAGACATGAAGTCAGCCGCCTGGGGTACTCTGGTTCCAGGCGCTCAGTAGTCGTCTAGACTGGGCAAGCTGCAAACACTCAAGGGGAGAACGATACCCATGCAGGAACACAATGACTCCATGCCTATCCACGGAAAGGGTGGAGTAGGAATCCTTCTGGCAGGCATACAACTGGTGTGGTAGACAATTTGGTCCACAAGATCTACTGTGAAGAGTTCTTGAAGGCATTCAAATGGGCTGGCCACAACAGTTGGTGGTGGGTGATTGAAGGCTGGAAGAGGAGGGTGGCTGATGTCCACTTCCACTGAATACTCTCCTGCTTTTCCCCTGCTTGTTTGGATCTTTTCTTCCACCTCTTCCTATTCATCAGGGAAGGTGTCTAACCCAACAATAGTTTATGAAGAGGTATTTGCTTATGTTTCATATAAGAATTATACGGTACATCTGTGACTTCACATAAATATATCCTTTTACCTTGTCTGCTTAACTAATTCATATTTTCTTTACTTTTTCACGTAAGAAATAATGTTTATTTTATATATTTACCTATGAAAAAAGCATCCAGTTCATCGTCCAGAGGCACTGACAGGAAGTCTGGGTCAAGAGTAGTGTCATCATCAACATCACCTACAATCTCAGGGTTTCTGTTAACACGTAAGTAATCCATGTCCCTTGGCTGTCGCTCACCAATATTGCTACAATTATATACACCATTTTCTGTCTTGTATTTATCACAAATTACCAAATTAAATCTAAAAAGTGCTGTATTTCACACTAAATCCTAGAATGAATGGTAGACACATGGTATTTCTCTCAGATGTTGATTTAAATAGATAAAATATGCAATACTGATTCACTTCTCAAGAACAGCACAACTGTCAGTGGCATTAATATCAAAGCCTGCATGGGAATCAAATGGTTTCCAGGACCTTGGGTGTTAGGCCTGTATAGGCATCACTGTTCTTCCCCGTAGGAGGGTAATGTCGTCAGTGCACCTCACGGGGTGCACTATAGGCATTACCAAAGGTTCTTTGCAGCGTCCCTTTGGCCCCGGGCTACATCCACTTTCATTCCTTTTACTGTACCTCTATTCATATTGTCTTTCTTCCATCTCGCTATCCACCCTCTCTTAACAAAATATTTCATAGTGCAACTGCGAGGTTTTCCTCCTGTTACGCTTTTCAAGCCTACCTCCTCTCAATTTCCTTTTCAGCGCTGAACGACCCCATAGGTTTCAGTGCTTGGCCTTTGGCCTAAACTCTAAATTCAGTTCAATTACTGTTCTTTCACAGACGTATTTAGCACTTTTATTTTCATTTCAATTAATTTTCACCATTATCAGTAATGAACACCACCATTCATGATCACCATGCTCGACTATCAAGAACCCACCTGCATTATGGAGATAGAAGTAACAAGACGTGCCTTTGGACTAACCAAAGGCACGTCTTGTTAGTTTTGAGGCTGAAAACAACTTCCTGCTTTAGGCTTTTACAGCTCCACTCTTTAAAGTTGAAGTCATCTGTGACTGATTGAGAATGAAGGTGACACTTTCTCCTATAGTCTTGTTCCAAATTACCCCATCTGGGCTATCACGTGTCCAACACACGATGATTTTGGAGCAGGCAAAACATCCCAATTCAGTTAACAATAGTTGGGGACCACAGTGGGAAACTAGGGTTTCTGGAGAGAAGAACAAGCAAACCAGTGAAATTGAGGAGGCAGCCTAACCTAACCTTTAGACCCACTAATCTGACCTCGGGCACGATAAATCATAACGTAAACTACAGGAATACATTCCAACCTAAGATGGTAGGACTCCTACATGATTGTTTGGGGGGGGTGTCGACTGGCCTAACCAACCTAGGGTGCCTTACATAGAAACAATGTGATTGTTTACATTCCTTGGTTCCCACATCCTATCTTACCCAAAGAATAGGGTTTCAAATAGTGGTTTCTTGTTACTGTTTGCATTGATAGGTTTAATCAACAAGGCCCGCGTAATGTTAAATTCGTCAAAACCACACCAGCACTTTCAAGAAAAAATTTAATATAATTAAAATAATCTACTTCTAATACGCATTCTTTCCTGGTCAGTCGTTAAAATAACACCCAAAATTCGGCCTTGGCTAACCCAAAACACCTAGCCTAGTTCACAGTGAAAATAACATACCTTTAAGTAAGCTGATCTTTATCCGAGCTTGTGCACATCCAAACTCGGTTATGAATATGGCATTTGTTCTCCTTCAAAATAATATATGACTGTGACAATCATAACTGTCCAGTTTAGGCTAAAAGGCATCAAACTCTCCCTTGTACCGGAAACGGTTTATACATCACGAGGTCGGACTTTCTTTTCGTGCTTTGGGCTATCACAAACTTACAAGGGTCTGTCACTATTCACAGAAGTACGAGCCCGCAACTAACCTAAATTGATATTTTATATATCACCCCACTTTTCATCCATGGCACCTTGCAAACGAAATGCAACCCTGTTACGGCACAGACTGGATGACGTCATTTAGGAGACTGCATTCGAGGTGTCTCATAATTCATAACTCAAAGGACAGCTAATTGTCAACCTGTCTAAATAATTTCAGGTGGGGGGTTTGTTCCTTGGATCTTACAGCTTACCTTATACCTGATACCACCCTTCACCATGCAGGCTTAATCTAACTTAGGTGGCCATATATCAAAGAAACAATATTAACATAATTTTCTTAATTTTCGTTCTCTGCGTATATACCACACAAACCTGACATATTTCACATATACAATCTCTTATTCCACAAGCAATTACTGTTGTCAAAATCTGTGTACACACTGTAAAGTGTAGGCCTACCCAGTTGCGACAAAGTAGCATTAGTCTTCAGAATGAAAGAGAACAGGATAGAATGCAATAAAATTATGTTGGAATTAGCCGAAATACTTGTATAATCATGCTTGCTGTTCACACCATCTGAGTATAGGTTAAAAAATAGCACATATCACCAAAGCTAGCCTAAGATGACACTGCTACGTTAGTGGAAAGACACAAGAAGTTGGTGTGGATATTCCCGAGATGCTGCAGTACTGTGGTAAAATGAAGTGCTATCGCAATATCGCGTTGCTGGATGAAAGAAAGGTTCTAAAGAATTTCATGAGAGAAATAATTGTTCCTTTGTGTTGGAGTAAAATTGACAGACTTAGAATCATGGGGGTGTAAGTTTGGTAATGTACAGCAAAACCGTATGGCAGGATTTTGCCTGAGTAATTAAAACAGATAACAGGGGACGAACAGTGTGGGCTTTGACAAGGATGAGTTTGTGTGGATGAAGTGTTTGTGTGAATCAAAGGGAAAAATTTATGTACAGTATATGCAGACCTAAAGAAAGCTTGTTATAAAATCGACAACAATGCAATATGGTGGTAACTAATGAAGTATGGTAAAAAAAAGATTTGATTGAATAGGTTACATTTTTTTTTTTATGATGGATGGAAAGCGTGTTTTATAAAACATAAATGACACAGAGGCCGATTTGTTGTAAAAGTGGGACTAGAGACAATGGATTAAAATGTCTTCATGACGGTTTAATACCTTGATAGATGCAAGTGCAAGGTTTTGAGATAAGAAAATGAGCAGTGAATGAAGTGTAGAATGACTGCCCCTTCTTATCATAAGAGCTGATAGCTCTTGATGACGACAATTCGTCTCTTAAAAAAAGGAGGGCATAATATAGACAACATACAGTATTCGACAGATTATCGTGAGCCCTATACAAAATTTTAGTTACCTATTCGGTATTTCTTTTTTTAATCAAACTTCTCAGTTATTTATGTTTCAACTGATATTCTGCATGAAATATGAGGTATTCAATCTTATCTTGGAAGAAAAATTTTCTATGTAGACCAGTGAGGTGAATGGGTTGCAGTTGCTTACAATGAAACCTTCTTATTATAGACATGCAATGCCGATTTTTTGCTGTGATTGTACATGATGGGGTGCACCCCATTTGCAGATACATGATTGGCTCTTCAGTGTACAGTATAAGCATTGTAGGCTACATACATGAATATGGCACTATTAACAAACTGTAAGTACAAAAGATACATAATTCAGTTACTTCCAACAAAAATTAATTTGGTTCTTGTTGTGCATTAGACATGGTAGTACACAAGCCACTCACACTACAAGGGTTAAACCATAGATAACTACTGTAACTTTAATGGCCTCCCAGACTGCAATATCTCCTGAAATAACTGTTCTCCAGCAAAAAAAAAAATGTGAACTTGTGCCTTTATTTACAGTACAAATATTTTAGCCAGACCACAATGTTAATATTGCTAATTGGCCTGAATGGAATGGAATATAGAGTTTAGGCCAAAGGCCAAGCACTGGGACCTATGAGGTCATTCAACACTGGACAGGATATTGCGAGTAGGTGGGTTTGAAAGGTGTAACTGGAGGGAAACCTAGCAGTTGCACTATGAAATAATTGTTAGGAGAGGCTGGAAAGTAAGATAGAAAGAGAATATGAAAGGAGGTACAGTAAAAGGAACAAGGGTTGCCGCTAGGGGCCAAAGTCGATTCAAAGAACCTTTAGTAATGCCTACAGTGCATCCCATGAGGTGCACTGATGACACTAACCCCCTACAGGGGTAACTGCCCTGAAGGGTTTGCTCTAGTGAAGATATTGGATGTTATTAAATAAATTACAACTGCTTAAAAATGTAACAGCTGGACAACAGCAAAATGTTGAATATTCTGATAACATTTCTTTAAGAGATGTTTTTATTATGTAGTTCAATCTGGCCAAGAGGTTACAATACTTATTCCTCTTAAGGTGGCCATTTGTTCCCAATACTTGATAATGACTGCTGGTTGAAAACATGATTGTCGCAGAATTGTCAATGTTCTGCATTCTCTGCCTTCTGTGCTTTGGATATGCTGGCTGTTCAAGCACCATTATGTCAAATGAGTACTGTATAAACAGTTTGAAGACAGGATAACATTACTTTGACGTGGCATTCGTTTTGAAACGGAGACCAACAATATCCAAAAGTTGGATTGAAATGTTTTTATTTGTTACTGTCAGATTGATTGTTCCAAAAAATGTGCCATTTCCTGAATATGATGAGGTTTAAATAGTAGCAAATTCCCAAAAGGTACAGGCATAATTGGTTGTTATAGTTTAATAGTTGCAGCCTTGGCCTGCTCTATCAACTTAATTATCCAGAGAGAGCATGAACAGGAAAGGATGACTGAAACACTAAATTCAAACCCGTACACATTTCTTTATTGTAACACTTAGCTGAGCAACCATTTTTGATTGTGTTGAATAATGTAATTTTACATTAAAAGCTGTTTATCAATACAGAGCATGCGAGTTGCAATACAATGATTTCCTGTTATAACAAACCTTTGGCATCACAATCTTTGGGAGATTCTAATCGTGTAAAATTACCTCTCTTTTTTGTTCATGAGTCGATAATAAGAATCCCTCACTCTTGAAAGTTAAACCTTAAATGTGTATGAGTTTGTCTTGTCATTCCTAAGGCACTGTACATAAGATTTTTCCTGTACTGTAAGTAATGAAAATGTACTACTGTATCTCCAACGGTTTGTTATACCAGATGTATTCAGTACATAATTTTCAATACACAACTCAACAGCCTCTGCTATGCTGAACTGGGAATCTGAATTGTGAAGTAATTGCTGATAGAAGCAGAGCTTGGTATTACCAAGGAAACCAATTTAGTTTTCATGAAATTATGTAATGTTTGTAATACTGGCAGTACACAAGCAGTACCAGCACTGTAATTATCTTAGAATGTTATTCTTATTCATGAAACTATAACCTGAAAAAGCTCCCAAAAGATATGTATTTATTCTAAGCCAGTCTTAATGAGATGCATCCTAACTTTCCCCAGGCAGCCTTAAACTAGAAAATGCATCCATAAATATGATAATTCTTCCAATAAATTCTATAACCATGCTACCTTCAAGGTATACATAACACTGTTACTGGCAAAAATTCTTCATTTTGGTATCATCATTGTTATTGGTTTTCTCTTCAAAAATGTTTTGTTACAAGAAGTCATTTTTTATTCGTGACAAAAAGTGAAAAAATAAAGTGAGCCTCATTAGGAAAAAAATGGTTTTCAATGTCTTTCTCAAGCCCAATACAGGCCATTACTGTTACTTCCTGAAAAAGTACCTGATTAATGCAAGTGTTCAAATATGACTGAAATAACTGCAGAAAATCTTGCTGCCTCTATCTACCTGCTTAAGTAGTTTAGAATTATTCTTTCAAGTGCATCTCAACACTGTTAAATACATATCAACAAATATGGAGTTGTACGTTGCACCAGAAAACTTCTTGTAACATTACTTTCAACCTAATCTCAAAATACACATTTTTTACCAATAACTCTTTTCATTGGTACATTTGTAGAAAAATAGATCGGCTACCCTTCTTTCTGAAAATTTTTTATTTGCCTGGCTTTAATGAAAACACATTCTAAAATTCAGCTCACATGTCAGCGATTTAAGAGACAACAACAAAAACTGGTCTATCTATATACAAATGCAAAGCCTATAAACTCAAGAACTTTTTGTGCACCTTCATCTTAACAATGAAAAAATACTAAACGCAGTAATTACCATCCAATTGCTCAATAACACAGATGGAACACACTGAGTTATACAATAGTACAATTCACATAAAACAGGTAAAAAAAGGGTTTCACTCTAGTAATAGTACATAAAAGTAATACACAAAGGCCATGAACTTTAAAAGTACTTTATACCAGTACAGTTCAAGAACAATTACTGCTGCATCAGTAAGTTAAAATCCTCCTGGGCCTCTGTAGGCTCATAGGGCAGGCGCTGATCTCCTGTTTCTTAGGCCGACAGCCAGTGGGGGACAGGTCCCAATGCCTATGACACGTGGCCAGTGTGTCACTAGGCCCACTGTTTAACTGCCCAGCCCAAGGGCTGGTACCTATTTTCCTACTGAACCTCTCGGGTTTTTTCAGACCATTAGGTTGACAGGCTGCCAGGATTTTTGCAGTGGCACAATCCGAGCCATCACGGAGCGGCAGGATTTGAACCCCGGCCCTCTCAACTGGTAGCCGAGAATCATACCACTGCGCCACCACGGCATCAGTAAAACTAGACAATTAACTTGAAAAGAATTTTTTACCTGTAATACAATTCAGGAACAATTATATACTGCTGCATCAGTAAAACTAACCTAAATCAAAAGTCAATGAGCAAATGGGTGTAAGCATCTCAATATATTTGTATGTCTGTATTTATGTCCAATGTCTACTAATAATCATAGACTGACAAATGAAAGAACAAGTAAATCATACTAAGCTGCATCTTAAGCTGCTTACTGATTATTTTTCATGTTGCTTGCTAAAACATTACTTAACAACATGCTGTTCACTAACCTCCAGCTTGCAAAGCAGACATCCATAACTGCCTCAAACTCTTCTTTTAATCAATGGAATTAAATGTTAAAAAGACACAAAATTTCTCCTTAGAGAATAACTGCAGATTACATAAAAAAAACTCAATGAAGCAGTTCCATTTCATTAGGGACTGCTTATGCTGGAAAAATACTATACAAAACAAAAAATTTTTAAGTCACTGCATATTAGCTTCCAAGGAATATACCTATGCATACAGTTCTACATTAATACTGCAAATGTTTCATTCCCAGTATCTATACAAATCAAAACTGCTTTGAACTATGCAATATACTGAACACAGCATTTTAGGCTTTCAACAATTCCCAACATCAAATTACTTAGGACTAGATAATAAAACTATACTGTTAAATCTGAGGACCTTAAAAGCCAAAGACCACAAGTGTTTCCAAACAAAAATATTAGGGGAAACATTTTTTAAATTAACCTTTTATCCTCCGGCTTATGAGCACTGAGAGGGTTGGTGTTCAAACTATCCTACAAAAGTAGCCGTGTTAAACTAAAATCTTCAGTTTGCATATTATGCAAAGGAACCAGACAATTTGAAAAAAAAGTTAATATAAAAGGGTTAGGAGAGAGTAGTGATTACAGTTAGCATATATAATTTGTTCTGAACTACTGTTCAGCAGGCTTAACTGCAATCCCTAGCATCTATCCCTGTAAAGGATGTAGCCAATTACAAAACTGTCACAAGGTGTCCTGGAATGGGAAGCAGGATAACGTCTATGAATTAATGTACTGTACTCTATTTGAAAAACCAGTCTACAAAATGTAAATCTTAAAAATTACTAATCAAATTACAATCACAAAAACATTTGTGGTTTTAACTTCAGATGTCCTCAAGCAAGACTGAAAATATAATGCTTGCAAGGTTCTGCAAAAAATTCATGATCTGATTGTTAATTGCTGCAATTTTCTATGGCCAAAACAAGACTTGTGTTCATATGAAAGACCAATGCATTAACACAACAGGTGAAGTATGATTTTCCGTAGGAACACGAATATTTCGTTTTCAGCAACAAATAACGACAAGCAGTCTACAATCAATAACTATAATACTACATGTATATGGCTCATCTTTAAAATTATACCTATGGCACAATGCATAAAGAACACTTTCATGAACATGCTACTGCACTTGGAGACATAGAAAAAAAAGTCTTCTGCTCTCTTCTTTTCCTGTATTCTCTTATCCAAACAGGTATTCACTTGAGTAAAAACCTTAATATCCCATTCTTACTGAATAAGAAACTTACACTTGCTTGTATCCCATTCTTACTGAATAAGAAACTTACACTTGCTTGTAAGTAAGAAGCAATGATTTGGACAAAACATACAAGTAAAGCTTGAGGTCATGCAAAATTAAGTTTCCAGTCTATTCGTGTAAACTTATAACAAGAAAGTGGAACCTCAAATAGAAGATATGTAAACTTATGACAAGAAAATGGAACCTCAAATAAAAGATTCAATCAAAATTAGTTTCACATGTAAAAGCACTTGTGGCATCCTGAACTGTTCTATTATACAACCTTGCCTCATATATGCTTAGATCAATTCTTTACTCTAAAAAAATCACTTTCCTTGATGAAAAATGACAATACTGTAATAAAATTCACTGTATTGTCCAAGGTAAGCATCCCCTCAATCTAATCCATGAAATTGTAATGAAATATATACTTCCTCGTAATGTGGATAAACACCAAATCTTCTCGTAGTTATCAAAACTGCAAAGGTCAAGGAATGATAACAAACATCAACAATAATGTCTCTTCTATACAAAAAACCAAATGAGAGCAAGAACAGGTCACACTTAAAAGCAAATGGTATCTCAACATATAGCACCAAAATTTTCCTAAATTTTAAACATAAATTTATCTGTTTACAACAAAATAATGAAACTGTTTAACTAGGTATTAATCTCACTTAAAATTTATACACTGATAAACTTACAAATCACAATTATCCTCGTGATTTAAATATCAGCTAAAGCCACAGGAAATATTTAGAAGGAAATACTCAAAAAGAAATAGAGTGCCTAGTACTTCTGTGCATTTTACTAAAGAAATATTTAAAGGGAAGTGACTGAGTACCAACAACTTTTGTGCATTTTACATATTGGGCAAGATGAGTAAAATGCACAATAATACTTGGCAATCTGTGGTTTCTTTTTAAATATTTCTGTAGCTTCAGCTGATAACGCTATGCTCTTACATATAATAGCTGAGTACAGCAGTCTCAATTTTTTTTTATATACAACCATTGCCCAACACATGCCTTTTTCCTGTCCTAGAGGAACACATATGTTAAAATTCCAAAGTGTCTTACAATAGTGATTCAACAGGCTACATGAGGTAGAGGGAAGCCTATAGTATTTCTTTAACCAAATCACTGCACTTGTATCACCAGGGTCATATGGTTTCTATCAGTCAATGTAATGGTTTGTACCTAAGAAACATTTAATCGTTTCAGAATTTTCATGCATTCATGTCAAGTGCAAACCACCCCTTCAAAATACTAAAAGATCTTCCCACACTATACTGTTCACAGTATAACATGATGAACTTCATTGCAAAGGTTAATTTTTCTTTAGTGAGGTTCAGTCCCTTATAGTTTTCCTGAAGTTTTGTTCTAACTGTGACCAAATTATGAAATATTCCTAGTAATGTAATTAACCTGTTAAAGCTTCTGTAAGTTCAAACTAAGGGCCATTGTTTATCTATTGGGCACAATCTTAAGAGTCTTGTTTTGCCATTTGTTTTCTCATATTTCAATTTAATTCTCTATTCATTTTTCTATACTGAGCTTCTTTCCATGTTGAAACTATTAGGTTTCTAATATTCTGCTTTTCTAATGAAGGCTAGTTATTAATAATAAAAGGTGCCTGACAACTACTTGAGCATAAAGTTTAAATCTCCTTGGCAACTAACTGAATCAACTCTTTGAGTTCATATGGTGAATATATGTATATTTATTATGCTATCCCAATAAGGCGCTAAAAGAAATTAAGGTCCAGATTCTGTGTGACCTCTAAGATTATCACCAATGCATAGCCAAGGTAGCTGAACTACAGACTCCTACTAACATCACAAGCCCATTAAGAATGGATTGAATGATAAAGAGGTTTGAAGCTATTAGGCCACTGTTACTGAGAAGCTTAGGCCACTGTTACTGAGATATTTCCATGAGGTAAATCTAGGCCTACAGCGTTCTTCCCATGTATCAACAAACTTCCCACATGTCAGAAGTGTCACCTGTTAATTCCTACACAAAGTTCTAAAAATAAGTTGTACAGTTCTAGTTTTTCCATGTCACTAAAAATAAGTTGTACAGTTCTAGTTTTTCCATGTCACTTTCTATAGTCATTCAATGAAGTAAGGTGCAATGACACATGGTGAAAATAAAAGAGTACACCTTACATCTACATTATTCAAATAAAAATTATATCATAAGGTGGCAAATGGACTAAAGCGAACAGATTGCACTGCAGCAACAGAGCCCTTCACAGAAACCAAGTGCAAAGTTGAGTGGAAGTAAAATACATGAAAAACTTCCTGTTGTCATCACTGCATGAACGACTCAGGTGCCACTCAAGAGCATTTTGGAATTCTGCACTTAATTTAACCTACTATGGCTAGGAAAAAAGACATTTGTAAAGCAATATTTCTACTTGGTATTGTATGAACACAAGCAAATGACACTGCAATATCAATGAGTGGTTCCTGAGCTTCCTGAGCTTTTAACCTTACAAATCCTTTAAAGTTTTAACCAATCTTCAAATCTTCTTTACTTAAAGTTTCACTACAGCCTTTCGTTAATTAACAAAGATACAATGTTCATGAGAAGTTAGATTAAAGGAAGAATAGGTAATGACTGACATATTACTCTCTTAAGAGGCAAGTTTGATAAAACGAAAATAATATACTCTTGAAATGACCAGGTCTTTACATTCTGATTAAAAAAATATAAATATATCAAGACACAGCCATGGATAATAATACAGTTTCATTCCCTATTATGAACAGAGCCCAGGTTTGAGAGCTACCACAAAAAAAATTAATCACAATTATTTATCACAAGATTTTAAATTCCAGACTTTGTACATTTCCGATATCATGTAAAAATCATGTCTAATGCCATTGTTCATAAGATTACTAATATAAGTTTTTTGATGAAGCAAATAAATTCAATACTGACATCACAAACAACAAAAAATATTTTCTTTGATGTTAACAAAGTGATATGCACTTGTTTACATCACAACATGTTCAACTTCTCACAGATCAATTTTGCATGACAAAATGCTGCACTAACAGGACCATTTAATTCACCATCAAAATAGAATGATTTCATATATTCTTCATGTGAAAGTAAAGTATGTACCATAATACCTGTACATATTATGGTTCAACAATGCATTCAATGAGTTACGCAGATACACTATACATCTTAAAAATGTTTAACTTATTACTTCTCTTTTGATAATTGCCTATCATGAAAAATTTTTCACAACTAAAATGAATGCTTTATGATACTGTACAGTTTTGAGTTACAAATCCCATACACACATCGTCTATAAGAACACAAGACAAGACTAACTTTCCTCGATTATCTCCCAAAGAAGTTTCATGAAGTTATCAGTAATGATGAAGTGTATATAAAAAATACTTTATATTTTCATTCAAAGGCAAAAATATCAGTTGACACAAGAAAGAGAGGCGCGTAAAGTCTATAATGTAATCACGACAAAACACTAATTTTACTTAGTTACCTCAGTGAAAAGTACATGCAATGATATAAATGACAGGATAATACAGTACATTTTCATTCATAAGTAATTTTGAAAATTTCCTTTCAGTTCATATGAGAGAGAGAGAGAGAGAGAGAGAGAGAGAGAGAGAGAGAGAGAGAGAGAGAGAGAGAGAGAGAGAGAGAGAGAGAGAGAGAGAGAGAGAGAGAGCTTTTAAATTTTACTAGTAAGGAACCTGTTTTCAATATATGACAGAGTGTAGAGATTTTAAGTTCCCCTACTAAGGAATCTGTTTTCATTACATTTCTAAGCTCTATCTCTTGCACTGCCATTATTGAACACCCATTTGGATATCTAACAGTAAATGAACAACTGCTTTTTGGCTATTTATACCTATTACCCAAGTATTTTCACATTGTATTCACATTATGTTGTGGCATTTATACTTAAACTCTTGACTGAAAATACAATATTACATTTATAATGAATATTTGTTGCTAATTGAACTTTGACCTCTAAATCTCTTTCTTCTTGATTATATTTTTTCTACGAACAAAGCCTCTATCAGTAATGCAATGTTGTGACATCACAGGGAAGACAGTAATACTGATGCATAAAAATTCTGGCATAAGCTCTGCTCAACAGCATACTAAATGGAAGATTGTAATATCAGTTTTGAAAAATATCCTGTCAATGGCAAACTCATAAACATAAGAAGAAATCAATAAAATGAACAAATGTCTGGAACTTTACGCTCCCTGTGCACTCACCTTTATTACTCGTACCCCAATTACTCAAGACAAAGTTGGATGTATTTTATACTTGACAAGACACAAAACAACTTGTCAGTAATACATCTTTCCTTTTTTCATGCCCTTCTCTATGCTCCTAGCATCCCTTACAAAAGAACTAAATATCTGCTTTAATACACATTAGCCTCAATAATGTATCTGATTTAATAAACATTCCCTCCAATAAACATGGTCATCTACAATTGAAATAATGCTGCATTTCAAATTCACAGACATCCATTCCCAAGATCTGCTATCATAACTACTCTCCTTTTCATGGAACTAAATTGAAATGATAGCCACATTTTACCATTAAGGTCTTATTCCTCTTTGTGCTGGCATACAATACAAAAGTTTAAGGACCATCAATGACTTTCTAAGAATAGAAGAATGTGAAATTTTTAAAAACGTGTTCTTACAAATAGCATGAATCTTGAACACTTTTTCTTGATGTGACACAATATGCTAAAACTATTCTCAATCTGTCGTATACAACTACGCTTTGCATTTTTTCTATGGCATTAAGATATACAATAAGGCCCACTAATGTATTTTACATCTAAAGACATTATAGTGTGACCATTCTTTTCTGAAAATATAAATTTAAGTGTACAGCATTATCCTTGCAAGCCGGACGGATTATAAAGCCAATGTGATTTCGGCTGAAAAACAGCTTCAGTGACATGACAGTTTCAATCTTTAACAAACCTCAAAAATTCATATAGCGGATGGACTGTCAATAAATGTAAAATATACATTCAAAAAGCAAATATCCATAAAGTGAATTAAGGAATACAGTTCCTATGTCAACAAAATACAGTATCCGTCATCTGTCTAAAATAACTTCAGTATTTTACATAAAAAAAGGTTTTACTTGGACATAGCTACCAAGTTATTCCAGCCTATCAGTTTTAGTGAGTGCCCAAGATATCCACAAGTGAATAAATGACCTCATTTAATCCTAAAAGTCTTTGGTGGATTATCTTGTTTTGCCTCTAAATAGCCAATCCAAATTCACATTCACGTCTCTCAACAACATGGTACTTTGGTTATGATCCAGGGCAATTTGCTATGCCGTCTATATTGATAGACATTGTGAGCAAAATTAGCAACAAAGAGAATAATAATAAGACCAAGGGAGATGTTCAAGATATCAATCGGCTGTAAAAGTGGAGGGTCTGGAGCACAAAGTGACTGCACATCTAATTTCACAATCATTTGACCAGCAAAATAGTGGTTTCCTTCAGCACAACGTGTGTTGTCATAAACCTCTGGACCCTTTTCTCTGTAGTAAAACTGATGAAATACCAATTCCTGAAAGAAAGTGAAGAACAAAAACAAAGATGACATAAGTATCTCACTTAAAAATACAGTTCTGTAATTTCATTACTGTATTTAAGGAGTTTAGATTAAGATTACTTATGAAAATACATATAAAATTTATGACTAACTTAATTTAACACTAACATTTACTTTAAAAATCAACATATACCATCCATCAACATTGAGAATAAAGCTGATATTTTATTATATAGTGTAGTAAGAAAATATATTTCTATATCTATTTTCAATTCCATACAGTATTCCATCTTCATGGTGTATGTGAACTAAAAGGATCATCTTTATCAGGATGAAATTTCAAAAAAAGCAAAACTCCCTTACAATAAATTTTAGAAAAGTGCAAAAGGCTACATATTTTGCACAGAATCAAGAGCACAGGATTTTGTGCATCACATATCTAGTAAATATATTCTAATTATAGTACAATGTACCTTACAATATATTTCATTAAGCAACTTCTTTCAGAAAGAACTTGAATACGTTTCAGGAGCCTACAATTTTTGTTTCCACTTCAAATATAATTCAAACAGCAACCTGCTGCCTTATCAACATCAAAAAAAAAAAAAATCCCTAAACTAAATATAATGAATATATCTCAAACCAGTTATGCCTTTCAACTGGTCATATTAAATTTCTATACAAAGAGAGTTAATGACATAGAAATTTCAGTGACTAAATCTCACAATATTACATTAATTTACCTGAAAATCTGGCAGAAAACTACAGTCGCTACAATCCCAAGGATTGAACTGAAGATCAATTAAGGGTTTGTAATAAGAGTTTGTACTCTCAACATCTTTGTACAAACTAAGTAGCTGTCTAGCTGATAGCTGAAAATAAAAAACACCAGAGTAGTATGAGAAGAATAAAGCAAAACTATCCTTATATAGCATAAAGTTAACAACATAAGCTTCAAATACAAATGAATTCTATAAAGCTACCAAATCATGACAGCTATACAGAAGTGCAGTGCAATAAAAATAATTACACTGGTACAGGAAATTCTAAATAGGACTACTTAATTATTCTTAGAAATGGAGTAAACTGATATTAAATGAGAAGTACATTCTTATTAGGGTAGATAAATATAGCTAACTTACTGTGCTAAAATTGTTGTGGCTTAAATTGATATGGAAATCCTGAGAGCGACCATTCAAAAAGTTTACAAAAAGATCACTGTCTAAGTGTGAGATCCGATTGTGTTGTAGCCGAACTGAAGAGATTGAACGATAGTTCTCACTTGTAAATAACTTGGTTATGTCTGATATCTGAAATAAGTAAAAGCATTATTAGACAGCTTATTAAAAAACTTAAAAATAAACAAAATGGAGATAAATCTTGTAATTTTGAGCTTTTTAAAGATTTGAAACACTTTTCTGACCTTCAAAAATGACACTGAAGTTGCTCTTCGACTACATTCATTACCATCCAACTTTCATAATGCCTCCGTGATACAGTGAAATTCTAGAAATGTACTACAAACAAAAACTTCAAAATATGCCCATTCCACAACCCAATTCAATTGACCTAATGTCAGCTTAAAAAAAATGTATTTAGGCTAAGCATGCAACCCTTGTTTCTAAATTCATATTAAAAGTATTCCTGTTACAGTGTTGCAGATATCTGATTACAGAATTAAAAAAAAATTATAATAAGCAAATGTGAATTACTTACATTATTTTGAGCAAAACTAGCCCTAGTTGAATGAGGTGGAATGTCTGGTAAAGCTGTCAGACCAGAATTATCACAGTATATGTTTATGATAGGATTTTTCATTCGATGTCCATTCCTACCATAGTTGTAACCCTCAACCACACAAGTACACTCTGCAGGGCAGTGCTCATTTGTTTCCTGTATAATATATGAAAAAAAAAAAATTGGAAAAGCAAGATAAAACATGAGAGAATGGAATGGAATTTAACATTTAAGCCAAAGGCAAAGCACTGGAACCTATGAGGTCATCCAATGCAAAAGGGAAATTGAGAGTAGAAAGGTCTGAAAGGTGTAACAGGAGGAACACCTCACAGCTGCACTATGAAACAATTGTTATTAGAGGGTGGAAAGTAAGATGGAAGAAAGGGCATGTGAAAGGAGGTATAGTACAAGGAACGAAAGGGGTTGCAACTAAGAGCCGAAGGGATGCTGCAAAGAACCTTAAGTAATGTCTACATTGCACTGTGTGAGGTGCAGATGGTATTACCACCCTATGGGGGATAAAATATGGGATTAATTACAATGTTTAAATATGGTAAAATGTGCAAGTAAGGACTTGATAACAAAAATTATAGTTATTCCACCATAACCCAAATAATCATATATACAGTATGTGACTCTTATTCCAGTCCTAAATATCCCAAGTATCTCAAGTACTTTCTCTGTCACAAGAATAAGAAGGAAAGTCTTACTATGCATGCACCCTCTGTATCCTCAGGTATGTGGTAACCAGCAACTGACTTCACAATGTTCTAATGTAGTGCTGTTAACAGTTCTACTGTACTTGTTTCCCAGAGCATATTGCTGATTCAATTTCCATTTTTCTTCTTTTAAGAACAAACTCTTCAGGCAAGCCCTGTGAGAGTCTAGAAATGACTTACTGGTCTTGCTAAACTAATTTATTAACAAAAATCCGTTCCTCATTCTCTTACATTTTCTTTGTAACAGATACTAGGAAATTTTACTATAAACTGATAAGTGCTTTTCTAAAAGGTACTTAAGCCCTTGTAACTTTTATTGTGCTTTAGCCAAAGTACTTAAAATCTTTACTAAATACAGTGCTTTTCTAAAAGGTACTTAAGTGCTTGTAACTTTTATTGTGCTTTAGCCTAAATACTTAAAATCTTTACTAGAAATACAGTACTAAATTTAAAACGAACTAATTAAAGTCAGGCTTTAAGTATTATTTGTCCTTAAAATATTTTGACTGATTTCTATATAAAAAAAAAAAAAAAATGTACCCAGATATTCATGAAATTTGGGTCTTTGAAGAAGGTTTGCTGTAATAACATATTTAATCCTAAAATCTGTAAGACCTGCAACAGTCAAACAACAAAGCCTACAAAATCCATGAGCTTACACATCAGCACAAAGATCAGGACAAAGTTAACTGGTAGCTGTGCCAGGAACTCTACATGTCATTTCACATTTTTTATAGTAATTCACCTCATCTCTCTTTTTCTCCATGTGTTAATTTAGGTATTTGAATGAAACTATACATTTCAAGAGGCCTCTAATTCATATTCACTCTGCAACTCTCCCTAAACTTTTTTCTGCATTCTTCATCCTTTAATCGTGAAGAATCCCCTCTCACCCCGTCTTATTATTTCTTGTATTAGTCTTCAGGTGCATAAAACACCTTAAGAAGAAATGGCTATTGTTTGAGCTTTACTATCAGTTCTCAGTGTTCAAAAAAAAAATGTATGAAGTATGCCAGCATACATCATACATTTAAACAAAATACTGTACACTTATGAATTCCAATGCCTCTCACATATACAGCATGTTACATTAGTTTGTTCTTTTACTCATTTTTCCACTTTTCCTTTTTTCTATAGAGTAAATATTGTAGTATAAGTATACATCTTCGATACATATACAAAAAGGAATTGTGCCATATTTAACAAGTCACTGATTCATCAAAACTTGATAACTAAATAAGCTAAGAAAGCGGAAGGTTTCGATAAATTTCCATTACAGTTGTACAGTAGTTGTAGTTCACTCATTATTAAAATTCTGAAATTCACAGATACGTTTTAGATTGCACTGCTAGTTACTTATAAATGACTTGTTTAACCAGACCTTTGAACTCTGGTTAAACAAATCATTTATAACTAACTAGCAGTGCAATCACAATCTACATCAAGGACTGGTTCATATGGGAGGTTCATTAAATATCTATGGGTCAAATGAGTATGTCTAATTGAAACACAAGCCAGAATTATTTCAGCATGGAATTTCTTTTTAAAATGGAGAGCAGGCATACCATTTCTTGAGCCAAAAAAGATTATGAATTTCTGATAATACACTTTTTATATATTTTTTTGCAGTTGATTTTGCTAACAATATTAAGAAAACAGAAGCATTATTTGGTAATGAAAAAACCAACCTTATTACAAATACTCTGGTAAACTCAAATTCATAACAAGATTTAAAGCCTTCTGTTAAATTGTGAAATATGAACCTTTACATTCACGTTTAAGTGTGTGTTTCTTAGAATACTAGGAAATGTAAGCAAATTTTTTTTCATAAATAGTACAAATGAGCACAGATGTGAACCATATGTACAACTCATTCAAGAGCTGAAAGAAGATAAACCCTAACTGCATGTGCGAGCTGGCTCCAGAAACTCTCCTCATTCCACTTTTCCAACCTCCATTTAGAAGAGTGAGGGGGGGGGGGGGAAGGAGGAGGGCACTAAAAATATTTTCACAATAAAATTACCAAGTAATTACATAGCTATAGTTTCTAACTTGTGCGGCAGCCTTTATTTAAAAAATCGCAGTAGCACCTCTATAGTTTAGTGAAGGTGACAAGGCCCGCCTACTAACAGGAGTACTGGAAACGACTTAGCAAAAAAACCTCATTCTGTTTGTGCCCTTATGTCCATGAGAGGGGAGGAGGGCAGGCTCTAATTCTTTAATTTCTTGGTAAGTATATATGAAACTTAATTTTATTATGAAAATATCATTTTCATATAAGTAACTTACCAAGTAATTACACAGCTGAATCCCACATTGAATGGGGGTGGGATACATGGACATATTCTATTCCAAGACATTAAGGCATGGTAAAGACTTTGAAATAGAAAAACTGCTAGCATTGAAACAATGCTTGTCATTTCCTTATGTGATAAGAGAGCTACTGCAAGTGAATACTGCCTCTGGTTGGTGCTCATCTTAACCTGTAGTGGAGTGGCAGTTGAGCCGTGGGTTGCCTCTAATTAAGTGGGAGCTTTACAGCAGAGGATAGGCCTGATTAATGGCAATGCATACACAAGTGCCCTTGCCCTGGGTGGAGTACCAATATAAAAAACAACCAGACAATGCTTTCACCTACACAGAAAATACCACAACCCATCCACTGAGACTGGTGGGTAATCCAGGTACATTGTACCCCCTGGCTCCAGAAGATTCGACACCTTACTTCAAGGCAAAGAGATAGTCAGAGAAAAAGAGAGATTCCCATGCTTCCTCCCCCAGGTACCATGCCAGCCACTGATAATGGCCCCGAGGTACTGCAATTTTCAAACACTGTTTCAACTTCTTTCAAAAAGTGCGATGCAAAGATCTGTTTGCACTTCCAGTATGCCAACTGCAGAATGAAAGTGAGGGACATATGTGCCTGAAAGCTAATAAGGTAGACTGCCCCGGTGTCAAGAGCTTTCACTTTAAAAGTAAGCAAAATGCCCTCCTGAATCTGAGAGTGCGCCTCAGAAATTAAGTCTTTGACGAAGAAGGACAATGCATTCTTAGCTAGAGGGTGAAATAGGTTCTTGACAGAGCACCATAGGTTACTGAATGGTCCTCTGATCTTCTCAGTCCTGCTCAGGAAGTACCATAAGGTCCAAGCAGGTCAAAGAACTCTCTCTTCTTCCTCAAAGTCAAGGTATCCGTTAAGGTCTTACTGGAGAAAGAATGGGGCCAGGGCTTGAAGGGTCCTTGTTCTTGGCTAAAAACCAAGGGTAAAGTAGCAAACTGCATCTCCTCATGAAAACAAAAACCTACCCTTTATCGATGGCTTGGAACTCGTTCATATGTCAGCAGTAGCCAAGGTCACAGGGAAGAAAGTCTTCCAAGTAAGGTTTCTCCAAGAAGAGGAATGAAGGAGTTCAAAAGAGGAACGTGTCAGCCACTTCGACACTACGTCCAGGTTCCAGGAGACCGGATCTTCCTTTCTTTGCTTAGACGTATCAAAGGACTTGATGCGGTCATTAAGATCTGGGATTGACACAAGATTCAGGACCCTATGTTTAAACACTGAGCTAAACACAGCTCAATACCCCTTAAACCGGGGCGTACACATGTACGTCACAGCAGTAATAAAGACAATCGTCTTTCATCCCTCCTCGAAAAGCAGAGCTGTTTTCTTCACCTTGGATGGGTTTCAGGCGTAGTATTGTGTACGAGAGAGGTGCAGAAGCTCCACCCACTATTCATTTAGCCAATGAGTGTCCGATGGTCTCGTGACGTCATATTCATATGGGATAATATAAGGGGTATCGTCCAGCAGCACATGCCAGTGCGCCTCAAGCTGTTATGTATGAAACATTGTCCACGATCTTGTGAGTAAACCATTTGGATTGAAGGCTAAACTTTTTCTCCTTTTGATTGCAGTTATTTTACAGGTTTTTTTTATTTTTTCAGTATCAAGATGTCGGATGATAGTATTTCAGATTCTGGGGAATACCTGCCAGATCTGTCAGATGATTATAGTGATAGTTGAGTTGCTTAGAGGATGACACCAACCCATTGTCGATGAAGGTTGGCAGTTCATAACAATCCATTTTGTGACAAGCGCCCAGACCCACCCCCGATTTCCACGGAGGGTGACAATGGGAACCCGACTTCACCTGCCCACGAGATGCATTTTGTTTCTGATGATATTGACAGACTGTGTGAATGGATGAATGCTCGGGCAGAGGAGTATTTTGGTCAACAGGAAAGTGTACTATGTTTTTGAAAACTTCTTTCATTTTTACACTAACATGTAATTTTTATTATCATTATTTTTCTATTACAAGTTGTAGTAGTAGTATTACTGTTGAATTTTTTATTATTATTATTGTTATTATTATTATGATTGATTATTATTATTATTATTATTACCAAAACCATAAACATTCATTGATGTATACTACAGTAACTGTTTCAGTGAAGAAAACTAGTATATACTGCTATTACTACTAGTACTATTTTACTAATACTTTACTACTTTTTCTGCTACTTTATTTCTACTACTCTACTACTATTTCTATTTCTGCAATTACTTTTTCCACTAAATATTCCTCTTTTTCGATATATATATATATATATATATATATATATATATATATATATATATATATATATATATATATATATATATATATATATATATAATGTATATATATATATGTATATAGCCAATGTGGTGAAAAATATTCATTGGTATGTACACAATGTTTTCACATAAGAATATAAACGAAAAATATGAATAACAGAAAGTTTAGTGGGAGCAAATGATGACTGATATAGTCTCATGCGGTATGCAAGCGTTATCGGCTTATCGGCAGTGCAACAGGCCAGTGGCGAAGGGGTTAATGGTGGAGGACGAGAGATTCCTAGATCCCCTCGGAAAAAGAAAGAAATCCACAATTGGGTCACAGACGTCTCAGAAGAGACGGTGAGTCTGAGACACCAGCTTCGGGAAATTGCCCACGTAGCCTGGAAGACGCAGCTGGGAAATTGACGTCTGCGTCTTGCAATAGCCTCTGCAGCGTATCTTGAAAACCCTTTCGCTCTGACAAGCTTCCCTGACAGTCTGAAGCCTGTCAAGGCAAGAGAGACAACCCTTTGGTATATCTTAAAGAGAGTTATTGTAACGTTGCAATGAGCCCAAAACTTGAAGGGTGGAAAGGTGTAGTGGTCCAAGGATAACAAATCTTGCAGGATGGCGTCTGTTGCCCATGCTAGAGGGTCCGGGGCCTGAGAACATATGAGAGGAAGGCAATGGTTCCTTGAGGTAGCAAACAGGTCCACTGTTGGCCTGCCCCATAGTATCGCAAATTCCAAAAGACCAGGGGATCCAAGGTCCACTTGGTGGGAAGGACCTACTTTTCAACAGCTCAGTTCATCTGCCAGAATATTTAGTTTGCCCTGAATAAATAGAGTGACTAAACTCACTCGATTTGATTTGTTCACAGTAGAAGGTCTCTTGCTGTCTGGCAGAGAGAAAATGAGTGAGTGCCGCCTCGCTTTCGTAATTACGTTAGGGCTGTGATATTGCCTGAATGGACTACCACACTCGTTGTGAACTAGGGTCGAGAAGCACTGAAGCCGTAAGTGAATTGCTTTCAGCTCTCCGACGATGAGAAAGTTCCGTTCTTCCAGCGACTATGTCCCAGAAACTTCCCGGTTCCCCAAGAGGACTCCCCAACCTAGAACCAAGGAGTCTAAATAGAAGTCTAGGTCTGGGCTCGGAGGATGAAGGGCTTTCCTTCCAAAAGTCTATGTTCAGACCGCCACTGTGCCGGTCCAACTTGATCTTCGGGTTGATGGGATACATGTAGGTGTCCGGCTGTTTTTCCCTGTCCCAGTTGGCCTTGAGCAAAAATTGTAAAACTCTCAAGAGAAGTTTGCCTAACTTGACGAACGTCTTGATGGATGACAGTCCCTAGTAGGCTCATCCACTGATGGACCGAGCAAGATGAAGGGGCTAGAAACTTGTGGACCATCTGAAGGCAGCTGGCAATTTTCTTGGCACATGGAAAAGTCCGAAAAGTCCAAAAGTTGAGACTCATCCCTAAATAGAGAAACTCTTGCAACAGGGCCAACAGGACTTCTGAAAGTAGATGATAATTCCCAGTTCCTGAGGGAAATGTTCAAGTCCTTCGTGCACTTTTCCCTCGAAGGGGATCGAAGAGGCAAGTCATCCAGATATAGAGTGACGTTTATGCCTATTAAATGAAGTCATTTAGCTATAGAAGCGAGGAATTGAGTGAACACTTGAGGTGACGTAGAAAGGCCGAAGCAAAGACCCCAAAACTGGAAAATTTAGCTGGTGCTGGGTGCTCTGAGAGGAGACAGGGTTTTAAATTCAAGGACTTGAGCCTCTCTTGATAGTTCTGGCCGAGAAGCGGACATTGGAGCAGGTCCTAGACTGGACTTGGGCTTACTCCGGAACAAACGTGGACGAGTCCTTGGGGCATTTGGAAGAATGTGCCAGATGATCCTAAGCCAACTTCTATTGGAGGTCTGACTTCTGGGCATGAGTGACTCCTTTAGTGGAAAGGGAGCACCAAAAAATCTCATTTCTTCAAAACCCCCAAACCCCCAAAGAGAAAAAAGTCGCAAGCTCAAGAAAGCCATACCTGTTGGTCTTGTCTGCATGAACAAGGGCTCCTAGCCAGTCCGAGGCGAAGTCTCCAACTAGATAATGCAATCTTTAATCTTCTTAGCTAGTGCTCTCACCATCCTGTCCAAGAAACTGAAAGCTTCAAACAACTCAGAGGTCTCTGACGAGGAGGTCAAATTCTACTGATGAAAAACAATTTTTGCTGACGAAAATGTCAAGAGTCAGGAAGGAGCTTTCCCAGTGGTGTAGGAAAGAAACCTCCTACAGATTAAGCATGATGGAGGTTAGTTAGTTATAAATGATTTGTTTAGCCAGACCTCTGAACCCTTTTAGGGTTCTTCTCGGGCTGGGAGAAAAAAAAGGGAAAGAATACATAAAAAAAGGAGGGAAAATTATATTTTATTTATTAATTTAATTTTGTTTAAGAAGAGAATGATATTATTAATTGAAACGTTCTTACCTTAAGCTAGAATATCTTTTATTGATTTATTTTGTAAATAAGTATTTCTTTCATGCTGCCATCTGGGACAGTCAATCAAGATATGTTTGATTGTTATTGGGATGTTACATCTTCCACAAGTTATTGGATTTGTGTGCGGAGTTGACATCAGATGACCATGTGTTAGTCTGGAATGTCCTATTCTTAGTCTTGTTAGAATTACTTCATTAACTCTTTGTTTTTGGGTAGAAAAATGCCACTTTTTAACTTCGTTCTTAATTTGTCTTGGTGTGTTTTGAGGGGGTTTATTTGAACGGTCATTTCGCCAACCCCTATAAATTAAAGGTTTAACTGATGCTAGCCAGTCTGATATGGGAGCATTCATAGTAGTTTAGGGGATTGTACAAGCCAATTTAGGAGCTTTATCTGCTTTCTTATTACCCTCAATGCCTACATGGGCTGGGATCCAACAAATATGAACTTGAAGGCCATTTGTAATTAAGTGATGAGTTTCCCGTTGGATATTTTGGACAAAGTGATTATTTGATTTAAATGACTCTATTGCTTCGATTGCACTTCTTGAGTCACTCAATATGAGTGCTGAAGGAGGTCCTTTTTTGATATAATCTGGAGAGCCAATTGTATGCCTGTTAATTCAGGTGTAAATACTCATGATATTAGGGGCAGGCCCATTTGGATAGTTTCATCATTTGAATACGCTGATGAGCACACTCCAGCTTCATTTTTTGATCCATCTGTATAGATCATGAAGGGATTACCCTTCCATCTTATGTGTTCCATGGCATGTTGATGGTACATTTCTGTGTTGAACATATATTTTTTTGAAAGATATGATAAATATGTGCATATTTTTGCCCTTTTTAGTGTCCATGGTATGATCTGATTTATTTCTTGGGTAAATTTGGGATCATGTTATGTAAATTCAACAGATGATTAGTTTTTTTAGTAAAAGAGTTTTGATTTGGGTTATTATTTGCATTTTGATTATTGAGAAAATCATTTGATACAGATGTGCCTGCTTGAAGGGATAAGCCTCTTCTTAAAGTAATTAGATCTCTGTAATATTTTCGAGGCAGCTGGCCTGCTTCTGCTAGGGCAGAGACAGTTGGAGGTGAGCGGAAGGCTCCTGTACATATACACACTCCCTCATCTAGAGATTTTAGAGTTGCTTCTGAGGCAGCTGAATAAATTGGACACCTATAATTTATAATTGATAGTACAGTTGCATTGTACAACATTAACACTGTGTCTCGTCCTGCATCCCATTTAGTGTGAGAGATTTTCTTTAATAATGTAAGGGCTTTAGATCCTTTGGCTTTGATATATCTGATATGATCTTTCCAATTTAAATGTTGATCAAAAATTATACCCAAATATTCAACACTATTGCACAAGTTTATCTCTTCATTATAAAGATATAACTTAACAGTTTGTTGTTTCAACCATCTTTTGTCTTTGTAGAAGACAATGCCATTTGTTTTATTTACCAACAACTTGAAACCTATGGAGTTAGTCCAAGTGGTTACATTATTTGTTAACTTGAATAATATATTACAAAATCATCCACATACAAACTATTTTGTACACCCTCAGGCAGGTTCACAGTAATATCATTTATTACCTGGGCAAATAAGAGGCAGCTCAAAACACTGCCTTGAGGGATACCCTCCTCTCGTATGCAGGAATTTGAATATGTATTTTCTATGTGTACTTGAAATGTACGATTTGTTAAAAAACTGTTGATAAATATTGGAAGGTGACCTCGAATATCAGATTTATGGAGTTTGTGCATAACATTGTATCTCCCTGTGATATCATATGCTTTTTCTATATCAAGGAAAATAGCCACTGTCACTTTTTCTTTTCAAATCCTCTTTTAATATGATCTTCTAATTGAGTTAATGGGTCTAGTGTAGATCTACCAGCTATTGATCCCGGTTAGGTAGGTGATAAAATTGAGTTTTTTGTTATAACACTTGTTAATCTCAAACATTTTCTCCACCAGTTTGCACAAGCAAATTGTTAGAGATATTGGCCTATAATTAGTGGGGTTGTTAGGGCCTTTTCCTGGTTTACTGATGGGTATGATTATTTCATGTCTTCACTTAGTTGGGAAGGCATGCCTTAGACATATGTTATTATATAATTTTAATAAGAATTCTTTAGCTAGTGTAGCTAAATTTTGGATCATTTCAAAAGAAATCTTATCATGACCCAGAGCTGATCGACATGATTTTAGGGCAAAATTAAATGCACTCATATTGAATTCTTGATCATAATAAAGGTCCTCATCAGTTTCAAAATTAAGTGCATGATTCATTTTCTGTGTTCTAATTCTTTTGAGGTGCTCATCTATGTTAGAATAAGCGCTAATATCTTCTATATGTTTGGCTAATATATTTGAAGTATCTTGTAGGTTATGATTTAGTAAGGTTATGATTTAGTTTGCCATTATATTGTATTGGGCTTCTAGGTGGTCTTATATGTTTACCACTGACTTTACGAATTTTAAGCCATATTTCCTTAATTGAAGTATTTGGTGACAACTCCGAAATATAATTTTTCCACGACTGAGCTTTTTCGAATATTATTGTTTTTCGAAACTTTGCATTATATTTATTGTAAAGTGGTTTAATGAGATCAATAGTTATATTTATAACTATTATCTTGGTTAGTTTGTTTATATTAAAAGAGCCTTTATTAAGGGTGTTTAATCTAGACTTTAGTCTATTCAAATTACATGCCAGAGTGTGTTTGGTTTGATTTAAGAGAGATAAACTGTTAGACCACCATGGAATGGTGGATATATTAGGAGTTGAAGTGTTGTGGTGTAGAATAGATAGGGAAATTAAATAGAAAAGAGAGAGAGAGAGAGAGAGATAGAAAGAAACCAAGGTAAGAAGAGAAAGACTAAAATCTATGCAAACATAAAACGAAGAACGTAAAAAGAAAAATAAAAACATTACAATTGGTGGCAGCTAAAGTGGATCCAGAAGGCGAGACGAAACAAACGAACATTAATGAAATTATCAGTGCAATTATTTAAGTTACAGTGAAACGAAATTCTACAAAACGAACTTAGATTTTTTTTACGACGAACAACTAACAAAATATATCAGAAGAAATAAAAATACTCCTCTTAATAGCAGCTTACAACAAGAATTATCTTAAAGTGTGAATAAAACAGTTTATTAGCGTCCCGTAAGCCAAAACATTTTGAACTGTTACCGTCAACAAATTGAGCAAGACGCATGAGCGATAATAAGCCCAGTGTTAGCGACATTGCAAGTGATTGAAGAAAAACAACAACACAAACTTTCAACAAGATTCCGAAAGCGGAAAACCACAGCGAAAAACAACTCAGACATAGTGATCCGACAGCGAAACATTCGGATGAATGAACAACATTTAGCGATATCACGATATCAACAACACAACACAGTAAGGAATTTACTATCCACTCTCTCTCTTAATAAATAAGTGAAGATATTTTTTTTTGCATCTTGCTTTAAGATTGAAAATTAAGAAAACTCTCTCTAGTGAATAAAATTATTTTTGCATAAATACCAGCATTACTCTCTCTATGATAAATTAATTATTTAGTAAATAATTTAGATAGGGAATTAGCTATTTTTTTACTCGGTTGGTGATGATTATTTGAGAAGTTATATATGTAATTTTGTGTACTTATTATAATGAATTTTAATGATATGATGCCCAATTTCATATAAGAATTTATTTTGAGTATTGAAAAAGGTTTTAATTGTGCACTTGAACTCAATAGAGAATTTAATTTTTTTTGTGTGACAATTTGACAAATTGGTTTTAATCTTGGTACAATATAACGAAAATTTTTTTTTGATTGATGTACTCTGAGTGAAAATTTTTTTGTGTGTGGACATGCACTGAGTATTTGATGAATTACTGAGCACTGTTAGACATTCACATTAATGGATTTAAGACCGTCGACAATTAGACGAAGTCGAATTTCAAGACTAAATTCCCACGAGCTGTAGTGCAAGGAAATACTAACAATAATAACACAAATAACCAGAACCAAAATAGTGTTAATCATTCTAATACTACTAACAATAATAATAATAGTAACAATACTAATAATACTAATAATACTCTGCCTACATTAAATTTTTTAATATGAACCAGGCGGCCGTCATAACAACCGCCACACGCTTCTGTGGACAGGTGGATGATTCCAATCCTGACAAAGGCAGACTGAGAAGCCTATACTGTAAATCATTGGCTAGCAGATGCAGATAGTCGTATAATTTCAGGGGAATAACAGATGAAAGAGCTAAGATAAATGAAGCCTTGTTGCTCGTCAGCTCAGAACATGGAGACGCACATAAAACTTTGAATTCCACAAGTTTTAGCAAACTTAATAACTATGTAGAATTTAAAGAAATTTGTTTATCACTCTGGGAACCAGTAAATCAGACTGACGGTTTATATAACCTAACTAGATTTCTTAACCCACAATATAAAACAATTGCTAATTTGTACCAAGCGTGGAGAATGCAATAGAGAAAATAATGAAGATTTAGAGAAGACAGGTATTACTATGGAGACAAGGATCAGTTTGGGGCTAGTGCCCAGAAATTAGTTGAGCTACGGCATGTATTAAATTACCTGTCATTTGGAATATATATAATATTCTTGGAGAAGAGGAAAAGAAAGCTTTCAGAAAAATAAAACTTGATCCCAGAAAAACAAGCCTTCAAACATTGAAGACAATGAGAGAAGAAATCCAAAGGAAAGAGATAAATCTATCCAAGGAATTATGGGAACAACAGAAGCACAAATTGAAAGGAAAGTCAGAAATAATAATCCTAATTTTAAACTGAATAATAAATTCTATGATAATTCCAGACAAGCAGGGAAATAGACCAAATACCTTCCAAGGGAAATATGCCCAAAATACTAAAAGAAAATGGAATCCAGATCAAAGGGAAGAAACAATCTAACAAAGAGTGGACCACACAAACCTTATAGATATGGTCAAAACTCAAACACAAACACTTCAACCCAAGTGAACTATTCGCTCAAGGATTTTCAGACCCAAAGACAGCCTGCAGAAAACTTTTGGTATACAAATCATTTTACAAATGAGTGTAGAAAACCTAGAATCTGCACGGTTTGTAAGAAAATAGGACATTTAACAAAGAATTGCTGGTTTAAAACACAAGAAGGAAATAAAGAAATAGTTGAATTAAGTAGTAACCGCTCAGCATCAAATAAGTCTTCAAATCAATGACAATTTATCCCTACACAGAATACCACAAGAAAGTCCCTTCAAGAAGATAAATTAAGAAGAATTAGCAAATAGGAGAAGTGAAGGTTCATCCGCACTATCCATATTGCAGAGTAAAGAAGTAGTATTTTCCATGGATGAAGAAGAAATAATCAGAAAGGATTTACCTATCATTAAAATTCCAATACAGAATAAATTATGTACTGTCCTTATGGATTCAGGTAGTACTGTAAGCATAATAGATAAACACACATTAACAAGTTACTTAGGCGTTAAAGAAACGCTAATTCAGGGTCAAAGCAAGATAATAAAAGGAGTGGCGGGTAAACAGATAAAAGTTTAGGCAATGTGAACTTAGAAATAGACCTTTCGTCACATAAAACTGTTGAAAGTTTTATAGTTCTAGAAGACAGGTTCTTTCCCGCACAGGTGTTGTTCTCATATAAATTAATGAAGAAATGTGGAATTATACTGAATTGCCGAGAAGGAAGGATTAACGTTACACAAGATAATAAAAAGAGCGTATGCTTTACGCTTGAAGAAGAAAAGTTTCACCCAAATCTGATCAATTTGTCTGAGACGACTTCAACAAGCGACAAAGACATACAGAAAATAACTTATCATCAAGAGAACAATCAAATTAAAATGAATAGTAATGGAAAGGAGGAATTTCCAAAATTACAGACTAGAAAGATAAGATGTGCACATCCAGAAATTATACCCTCCAACAAAAGAAGTGACCCAGAAATAAATAAAGGTGATCTCCAGTGTTCTGAATATGACAAAGGAACAAGACATTTATGAGGATAATTATGCAGAGATAAATACAGAACATTATAGCAATGTAGTAATCAGCTATGATAATGAAGGGAATTTAGTAAATGAGGTACTGTTGTTAAAGAAAATAAATAAAGTAGATATAAATGATATAATAGCAGTAACTGAAGAAACTAGTATAGATGCAGAACATTGTTACTTTGCAGAAACAAAAGATGAGGAAGTATGTTGTGTAAGCACTGCTGATGATAATAAAGTACAATTAATACTAAACAGACAGGTAATTTTGCATCCAAAGTGTTTAACAAAAATACATCTAAGGGGAAAAGAAGAGATAGGAGTTAAAGATGTTCTTTTACTAAATGAAGAGTTACCAGAATTTGTCAGAATGGATAATTCTTTAGTCCACATGAAGGGTGATACTTGTGAAGTTTATGTCCAGAACTACTCAGATAACAAACTAACACTTTATGCAGGCATTATCTTTTGTAAAGGAATACCTATTAACAATCCATTACTAACATTAGAAGAAGAAGCATTTTTCTCTGTAACTGGTCAAACATCTGAATTAAGCAAAGAAGTGAATAAAACAGATTTTCCAGAAAACAAAGATAGATTAATTCAAGTATTAGAAAAATACAGAGATGTAATAGCAATAGAAGGAGATAAATTAGGTAGAACAAATGTCCTAAGACATAAAATTGTATTAGATGATGGAACAAAACCATTCTTTATTCCTAATTACAGATTACCAATAAGCCAAAGACCCATAGTTGATAATTTGATAGAAGAAATGAAGAAAGATGGGGTAGTCATTCCTTCTAAATCTCCATATAATTCTCCATTACTACTTGTTCCAAAGAAAGATGGAAATTGGAGACTTGTGACAGACTATAGAAAGTTAAATTCCAACACCATCCCCGATAGAATGCCATGCCAGTGATTCAAGATATGTTAGCTCAATTAGGAGGTGTAAGGATATTTTCATCTTTAGATTTACTTAGTGGATACTGGCAAATACCTTTAGACGAAGAGTCGAAACCATTCACAACCTTCAGCACACACAAGGAATACTTGCAATTTGAAGTCATGCCATTTGGACTCACTTCGGCTCCTTTAACGTTTGTTAGATTAATGCCTCAAATATTAGGGGATATAGAAAATGTTGCAGTTTACTTAGATGATGTTATCATTTTTAGCAAAGATTTAGAGAGTCACCTCAAATAGTCTTGGAAAGATTAAGAAGAGCAGGATTAAAAGTCAAATTAAAGAAATGTCAATTCTTAATGAAATCCTTGGAATACTTAGGACATGTAATTAGTGAAGATGGTCTGCATGAATGCAAGCAGGCAAGATAAAAGCAATAGTTGAATATCCAGCTCTACCAATTTGAAAGCATTGAGAAGATTCCTAGGAATGGTAGGCTACTATAGACCTTTCATTAAAGGCTTTGCTACAATAGCCAAACCATTAACAGAATTAACAAAGAAAGATGTCAAATATGAATGGAATAAAGAACAAGAGACAGCTTTCCAAACACTAAAAGAGTAAAATGACCAGGAATCCCGTACTAGTCTACCCAGATTTCTCAAAGGACTTTTACTTAGCCTGTGATGCATCAAGTACCGGGCTAGGGGCTGTATTATTACAAAAGGACAAAACAAGAATGAGAGCAGTATATTATGCCAGTAGAGTTTTGAATGCTGCAGAGAAAAATTATAGCACAATAGAAAGAGAATGTTTAGCATTATACTGGGGTCTAAGGAAATTTAGACACATAATTTTAGGACATAAAGTCAATGTACTTACTGATCACAAACCAATTTGTGATTTGTTTAAGAAGAGAACTTTTACAAATAACATGAAGTTCAATAGATGGTTCATTAGTGTACTAGAATTTGCACCAGAATTCAGATATATCCCAGGAAAATTTAATACACTAGCAGATGCATTATCCAGAGCCCAAGAAGAAACAGAGAAATGTATTACCACTAATACTTTTTGTTTTAGCTGTCAAGTGGTAGATTTAGATTTGGAAAGAGTACAAATACAACAAGGAATGGATACAGAAATCAGGCATATAATAGGACAACTAATGACAGATGAATCTTTAAAACCTGATTTTGTTTTAATCAATGGATTACTGTATAAAAGACCAACAGAGAAGAATGGTTATTCTCGACTATACATCCCAAAAACACTAATCAGAGAAGTTTTAGAACTAACACACTCATACAAGTTAGCAGGACATCCAGGAATCAAAAAGACAACTAGAATCCTAACCAGAAACTATTTTTGGCCCCATTGTAGTGAGGATGCCAAGAACATTGTACAAAATTGTGTAGTTTGTAATAGAAATAAAGGTAACGTAAATCCAAAGGCTCCACTTGAAAAATACCCATCGGAGTTGAATCCATTTCAAGTCGTATCTATGGACTTTTAGGTCCATTTCCTACAACTGTTAGGGGGAATGAACAAATATTAGTCTTTTTTAGACTATCTAACAAGATATGTAGAGACTGTACCAGTAAGAAATAGAGATGCAATTACAGTAGCAGAAGCTCTTAAATCTAGAATTATTACAGAGACATTCATGTCCACAAGTTCTTCTTTCTGATAACGCAGCAGAATTTACTAGTGAACTTTTAAGAAAATTATGTGAATTTTATGAGATAAATAAATGTCAAATCACAGCATATAAACCAAGTTCAAATGGAGCAGTAGAAAGAACGAATCGTAAGATAAAGGATATCCTGAAAACTTTAGTTAAACCTAATACAGAAGACTGGGATTTAGCTTTGGAAGACGTACAGTTTACTATAAACAATACTGTAAATGAGACAGTAGGAGAATCACCACACTACTTGTTATACGGATACGAGAAGAGACTACCAAATACGTTACTAGATGATGCAACACCACCCCGACATACTTATAACTACGATGACTATATTGCCTGGAAAACTAGACGTACATATGAAACGATCAAACAGACGAGGACTAGACTTAAGGAAGCTCAGAGTGTCCAAGCAAAGTACTATGACAAAAATACAGCTAAACCAAAAATTGTAGTAGGTGCTCAGGTATATGTTCAGAATCATGTTCCAGAAGGTCCTAATGTAAAAGTATCCCCAAAGTTTCAAGGTCCTTACAGGGTATTAGAAGTGTTGAAGTTAAATAAGCTAAAGATCATAAGTGAGAGTGATCTAAAGGAAAGACCATCACAACCAATTGTTCATACCAATCATGTAAAGGTAATAAAAACAGACTCTTGGTCCAATAAGAGAATAGTTGAATTATTGAAAGAAGTTGAACAGGAACCAATAAATAACAAATACAATTTAAGAAAAAGATAAATTTATGTAAAGTGTTGAACTATTAGATATAAACAATGTGTAGGCATTAAAATACCTCATGTATACAGAATATCTGATAAGGCTTATTCTTACAGATACAAACATGCGGTTCTTCTTGGTTATCATAACACTGCTTTATGTGTCATCTGAGGTGGTGATCCGGAAGGGTGCACTACTAGAGAAAAAGGGATCTGTGAAATTAATAAAGGACTTGGGCATAGTGAGTATTGACATTACATCAGTGCTTATCAATGAAATGACATTGAAAGATGTCCAAAGGGAATTAAAATCATTAATTAGGAAAAGTGAAAATAACAGTGTTTTACCATTGTTGGAAAAACTAGATAATGACATAGGAAGTGTGTTAAATACAAGATCCAAATGATCCCTCTTACCTTTTATAGGAACAGCACTTAATCAATTATTTGGAGTTGCGACAGACTCTAATGTAGAAAAAGAAAGTGCCCGTATAGACAAACTGGAGAAATGGGCAGCAACAAGAGGCATTGTGTTAAATAAGATTATAAGCTCTCAAAACTTAAACAGTAAGGAATTGAAAAAATAAAGGAATTTATTAATCAAGTGAACACAAACATTACCAAAGAGATTAAGATAATAACAGATGAACAACATTTAAGTACATTTATGAACAATGTTAGAATTGTATTGCAAGACCATAAAGATCTATTAAATGCCATTTTGTTAGCCTATAAAGGAATATTAAGTCCAACATTAATAAACCCAAGAGAATTAGAGGCATAATTAGTGATTTTTGGTAGAAGGACATTATACCCCTATGGTAAAGGATATAATGGTCTATTATAATTTGATAACCACCAAGGTAGTTAAAATAAGATCCTTCTAATTCTACCTTTTAATCAAAAAGAGGCAGATGTACTGATGTCCATACATCCTTTTCCCATGTTGATAAAGGAAAACGTAATTATCTCAAATGTCAACCACATCAATTTTGCATTAGAAGAACATGGACTAATGATGTCATTTATTACTGATGCTCAATTAAGAGATTGTATACTTTTGAAAGATAAAGAGTATATTTGCAACCTTGACAACCTGTATGAAACTACTAATGCCTATCCTTGTGTTCAAGAAATAATTGAAAACAAAAATCAAGAGACAGTACTGTGTACACAATTATCCAAACATGATTTTGTTTCCATTATAGTAGAACAGTCAGTTTTGTGTTTTCACTAAGTTCAGTAACAGCAACTATTAATTGCCATAATATAAGTACTGAAATTAATTTCAATAATAACCATGCTTTTGATAAGACTTGCAAGTTACTTATTCCTAATAAATTATATTATGAACCTCATGTCTTCACAGAAATCACAATCCATAAAAATAAGCCCTGTTCATGAACTACTCTAGTGAAGTTAAAGAATTTAAACTGTCTCAGTTAGAGTTAAAACAAATAAATGAGTTGGCTTTAGTAGATGAATTTTTCTATTACAAAGAAAATGTTTCACCAATTCTGTCTCTGTTCAATTTGGTCATAATCATTATTGTAATAATAGTGTTTGCAATTTTGGTCAAACGTGTGGTAATTTCAAATATTGGGAAGATTATAACAGAAATAAAGAGGACCAATGAAGAGTAAAATGATCTTATTACATAATTTGCTGCTGAATTCTTTATGTATTATTATTGGCATTGTGTGTTAAAACAATTAACCATTTTACAGTATAACAATTCATTATATGTATATATATGTATGTATATGTATCTCTTTTGATTCATGATATAATGTATGTGAATTTTCTACCATATATTCTTAATTGATTTTTTTTTGCATTAGTGCATTGACACAGTTTGTGCAATTTAAATATTTTTTGAGAATTGACTTGATGGGAAATCATATAAATACTTTATTTTGTTTGTGATTTTGCAATCATCCATTGAAATATATTCTTTTGTCACACTGAGGGCAGTGTGGGGTAGCGTGACCAGTGATGTTGTGGTGTAGAATAGATAGGAAATTAAATAGAAAAGAGAGAGAGAGAGAGAGAAGAGAAAAAGTTAAGAGAGAGAAGGAGAGAGAAATAAGAGTAAAGAGAGAGGCAAAGAACACAGTGATAACGGCCAAATGCTTTTGTGTCGTGTTATCAATAATCAAGATGTTTACATTGCAGTATATCGTGTTTAAGCCATAAAAACAGTCGTAAAAATGGGAAATAATGGCCTCGCGATTGAAGCTAAGCAAAACATGAGTCAGCACAGTCTAAATGCTTACAACAGCTGATTCTATAGCCCCGCCTTCTCCGGAAGGTGTTTTTCGTGGAAGTTCCAGGAATTTGGGGTTGACCCAAGTGATATACTTCTTCAACCTCCAATCAATTATGTGTGGGAGGGGTCTTTCCCACACCCTCCTAAGATCACCTCCTATCAAGTCCTCTAAGGAGAGATTTGAATCACACCCACTACAGTCCTTCCAATCAGCTACTTGAAGGGGAGGCCTTGCTGATTAATCCTTCCCAATAAGGCTAGAAGGAGGTGGAGATTTACAGATAGCAAGTTTCTCTTGAGGGTTCAACGAGTGAGAGACCGGCGAGGAGACCAGAGTCAGAACTGTGTCCTTCAAGGGAGAGTACTTCTCCCAATCGCTTCCGTGTTCCCCATATAGACTGATTCAAGAGTGATTCGTTTCTATCATTGTAACTTGTTAATTTTGTACTGATCTTTATAATATTAAGTACGAATTAAAGTGAAGAAATTGCCGATCTCGTCTCTATACGCCTTTCTGAGAGATATCAATATTTAAAAGGAATAAATATACAAAGATAGCACATCATCCATGATTTAATCTGAAGGACACCTCGAAAGAAACCAAGGTAAGAAGAGAAAGACTAAAATCTATGCAAACATAAAACGAAGAACGTAAAAAGAAAAATAAAAACATTACAGAAGAAGTTTTGGGGATGCATTTATCTGCAGCATTGATTACAAAACTGGAAAAGAAATCATTTGTGACATCATTGTTTTGATTTAGTGGAAAGGGAGGGATATTTCGTTTGTAAATTATATTTATCCCAATCAGTTTTCATTAAGTTATGTTTTATGGGAAATGATTGTTTTTTGTTGTTCAAATAATTCAAAACAATTGGAAAGTGATCACTTGTGTGTGAATTGTCTAGGACATTCCATTCCAATGAGCATAATGAAATATCTATTGAAGAGAAGGTTAAATGGGTTTTTGAGAAGTACATTGGTAAATCACTTTTATTCGGGCAATGTAAATTCTGATCATTTATGCAATTTTCAATGTTTGTGCCTGCCAAGTTACTAGTATGTGTGCTGTCCCATAATGGATTATGGGCATTAAAGTCACCTACCATCGGTAGGGGGCCATTTACATTATTTAGTATTTGTGGGAAATCACTAAAGTTTGAGTTAAAATTTGGCTGATTATATATATTTAGAATAGAGATAATTTGATTGTCTGGCATATGCAATTTCATTGCAGTTATTTGATATGACAATGATGTAATATTTAAGGGTTCATAAATTGAATCGTTATGAACATATATAGCTGTTCCTAGCTTGCCATCCACTATTGGTGAGTGGCAAGCTAATTTATAGTTTCTAAAGTTATTTGGAGTTGTGCCAATATGCTGCAAACATATGCAAATAGGTTTATGTTCCTTTAATATTCTCTGGATTTCACCTAGCCGAAGCCAAGTAGAAAATCCATTCATGTTCCACTGAATTATTTTATTGGTCATTGTTTGGTGGGATTGGAGTTAAATTTTATAAGTTAATTGCTGATTTAGCTATATCCCATAACATTTTAAGGAAGTTTGTGTTACTTTGTGGTTTCTTTGTAGCTAGGTTTGATTGCTGAATATTTGATGCATTGACTGGCTCTCCTTCATATTTCCTTATTAGCAAATCTATTTGAGTTTTGATCATGTTTCTTTTAAGTTTTAAAGATTCCGAGCATAGTTCGCCATCTTGATGGAATGTTAAAGGGCATTTTCGGAACCTAGTAAAGTTATTTATGAAATTTCAGGTTACATTTTCATTTTTGTTAGGTAAACGATTGTATGTTATGATGAAACACTCTTGACATCTGCAAGATAAATCATGTTCTGAGTGTTGAAGGAATGGTCCTGATCTCGGGGTCCCAATTATGTTTCCATTATTGGATGTTGAAATAATTTTGTTAGGAATTTCTGGTATAGGTATACAGGATCTCTGATGTGCTGGTATAAGATTTTGATTTGAATTTTTTGGGTTTAGTGTTATTATAATTCTTTGGTCTTGTTGAGGGTTAATTTGATGTGCTTGTGATTTGATGAATTTTGGGGGTTTCTGATTTTTCAGTGGGATGTTTAATTAAGATTTATTCATTTATTTTGATGATGAGAGTACAGAAGAGTTAGATGATTTATCCATATTTGGGGAATCGTTATTTATATTTGTCTTGGATTGTGGAACACTATGGATTTCCACTTGTGATGCAGTTAATGTAATCTGTTTCAGATTAATAGTGGGCGAGACTGGTGTTTTGTTAGATCAATCTGTGAATGGAATGTTAGGTTTTTACCCTTAGGGGGAGTTCTGTCAATTACTTTCCTTTTTTATCATTGTTATTTTTGTCAATTAAGCTTTCTGTGAATGATGTTAGTGCATTGAGTATCCAGATCTGGATTATTAACCTCTGTTAGTTTTTCCATATCATAGAATTCATTTCTAAATGATTAACTGTGATTATTATTGGGGAGGCTTGTTGTGATGTAAGAGAGGTCTGTTGCAACTGTACACTTGTTCTTTTATGGGTAGTAGAGGAGGGGGAGAGGTGTGTCTCGGCTATTCCGTGTTGAGATTCTTTATGTTTATTATGAATTGTTACAGCATTTGAATATGAATAGCATTTTACTGGATCATTGATTCCTCTCACCTTCAGTTCAAGTTTGGCTTCGTTAACGGGCATACCAGTTCTGTCCATTAAAATTTGTAATTCTGTATAAAATTGATAAAATATACAGTCTTTAAATTTTGCATGATGATTTAATTTGCAATTGACACATTTAAAGGTTTTGCATTTCCAATTTGTTGTATGGTCTTCAGAACATACAGTACATATAGCATTATTTCTACATCTTTTTGTTGAATGGCCATATTTTTGACATTTAGAACATTGGAGAGGTTTAGGGACAAAGGGGCAAACTTCTCTATTTAGTCATTTGCCCCTTTTGTGGTAGTTCCCAATTTGTAAATTTTATTTTGACAATTTTAATATGTTTATTTGCATCCTTTCTACTTGGGACAGTATATAATTCCAAGTCATGTATGTTGTATCTTAATTTAAGGGAGTCAATTAAGATTTGTTTTGATGGTAGCTCTTTTTCACCATTGTCCGGGAGCATCACTGTTCCTTGTGTATATTTTAGTGTTTCATGGCTGGTTACTGTTACTTTTATTTCATTTATGTTGGTTATTTGTAGAAAGGTTGTTGATTGGGCTTTGGTTGTTGTTTGTATTAGCCATTCATTGTTTTTGATATGTCTACATTCCATATTTTCTGTGGGGTGTATATTTAATAATTTCTCTAATATGGCTGATGAGATTTGTTTTTTTGCTTTTAATAATAAAAATCTGGACCAATTGTCTGGTCCAAAAATATGTTCAAAATTAACTAGCGTTGGATTGAGTCGACAGTTACTTTTTTTATTTTTTCACATTCATCGGTGATGAGTTGTCTTGTGTTGATGGGGTTTTAGGAGGATTACTTGTCTCTAACTTAGAATTACTGTCCATTATGTATGGTTCCAGTGTTATGGTACTGGAGTTTACCAATTTGTTTTTATTTGTTTCTTTTTGATTTTCTAAGCACTCTGAGTCTTTAGGAATTGATATTTTACTTGGAACAGGGGTTCCTTTGTAGCATTTATGTCCGTACTAAGGTGATTCGGGAGTGATGTTCTAATAGTCGTCGACTGTGCCAGAATTTTGCCATCTTCAGGTCCAGGGGTAATGGAATTTTTAGTTCTACTTTCCTTAAAAAAGGGAGAGAGAGAGAGAGAAAAAAATAAATCTTCAAAAGATATCCTTGGCACAAGTGGGAACTGACTTCCAAATGTCTGCATCCCTACCCTACCCCAAAAAGGGGATGGCATATCATGATTAGTATGGCCCAAGTGTACGCAAAACCCGCTTGCTAGGACTGAGTGTATTGTAATAATATAGTCATCCCCATCCTAATCACATTATGGGCTAACCGGAGAGAAAACCGAGAGTCCAATTCCTAAAACCTGGTCCCCCTGGAATCCGTGGCCCAGCTCCACAGAATAGTTCTGCCTGAAAAACAGGTCCGAACATTATCAGGTAGATGATGGTTCTACCACAGTTTCCACTAATTAGCTTCAGACCCAACCCCACTCCATGCTATGATATGTTTTCCCATTTATTAGGTTTGGTGAATTTTGACAAATGTGGAAAAATCCACAAAATTACTCCTAAAATATATCATTATACAGTGGAGCGGGATAATGGGAAAAAAGTGCAAATGGTGATACAAGCAACAGATTTGGCATGAGAACTCTTATAATCCCCATAAATCAAAATCAACCTCTGGCCACCTCAATATTTGGCTATTTCCAAGATGGCTGACACTTTTCCAAAATGGTGGCAAATTTGCTGTATACAGTATTTCAAATATTTTCATTTCATAAGCCTATAAAAGTTGCATACTGTCCATATAATGATTGGGAATTTGTATTTTGGCATTCTTACTGTCATGAAGAGATAAAATGAACCCATCTTTCCAATATGGCCACCACATGATCACTGTATTTCCAAAATGGCCACCAAAGATAAAAAAGTATGTATCTCCTGAGAGAAACCAATATGTTTTGTGTATCAACTAGTTTTAGCAAGTGCAGCTGCAGAGAGCTGTGCAGCTAAGTCCAGATCTGTAGCACTTGCACCTGCCATGGCATTCCTTTTTGCAGCCACACTTATTCAGTTCCTGGCAAGATTTTGATACTATTGGCAAATCTGTCCAATACGGAAACCAGGTGCCATCAATCTGTTGCCATCCCCAGTGTCTTGGACTGGGCAAAACTGGATGACATACTAAAGACTGGCACCAAATGTGCCCTGTTTGAAAGGCAGCTCTCTTGCAATGCTCTCTAAGAGCAGCCCCTGTAGGGGGAATGCAATCATAAGCTCTTTGCTTTCTTGCAAAAAGATCAAGTCTAGCCTCATTTATATTTTTATATGAACTGCTTCTGTCGTACATTAGCACCACGAACTCTACAATAATTTGCAGGTCTTCATCTTCTACAGCTGCTGGTGTTAAACTTAGTTTGGTGAAGGTGGGTGTGGCAGGCTGAAACACAGTCCATGTTTGCCATGCAGACTTCTTCCCCCTTTCCATGAAAGGCAGACACTGTGTCACACCCACTAAATGCATGGAAAAAGGGAAGAGCTGAGGCTTTTGGTCCCATGGCTGCTGCAATTTCATGGATATGTATCCACCTTATGTCTTTTCCTCTACCAAATTTAATCCATAGTTTGTCCAAACCAGTTTTTTCTATGCTAGATACTGCTACGATGACAACGTCAGTGTCTGTCCTACATATGATTGCACTTGAGATATCTTCATGCTTTGCAGCATATGCAACTGCAACATGTAAAAGAACTCTAGTATCTGCCTCTTCGTGAGTGCAGCCTTGTAGGTCAGCAGTGTCTTGTTCAGCTTTGCTACAAAGTGCAGCATCCCCTTTAGTGACAATTATGCATGATGTATCATCTGCTTGAGATGAAATGATTGTGTCTGCCAAACAGGCAAATAGTTCAGTTTTGTTGTGGTCATTCCTGAGGAAGCTGGCCCAATTGCCAGGAGTTTTCACTGTGCTAATTACTCTCCAGCGAACTCCTGTGCCTCTTTTTTGTCTTGTTTGTGCTTTCATACTGTCTGTCCTATACACATCAGATACAATGCGTGTTTGCTTGTACTTCTGTATGTGCTTCTGAATCTTGGATAGGACTTCTTCTTTAGCATAAGACTCAAATGTAGACCCCTTGGTTGGTCTCAGCGCATTTATAAGAGCTGCACCACCCATTATGATAACATCAGTGGTAGGCTCTTTGTCAGGGATGTCTGATGCATGCTGTTCTAGTAGAGGCAGCAACTGTGACTTGGTGCCCTGCTGCATCTGTCCATTCTGTGCCAGTGATGGTGGGCAATTTTGATTTTCATGTTGAAAGAATTCATTTAAATCACACTGTCTGTTCTGGCATGATATGAAGAGGCGTGAGAATAGATTACAATCATCCTTTATGGTTTGCAGTGACTGTTTGCCCTTGGATTCTGTAGTAGACATCTTGCGACTGAACAACAGAATTTTGTTCTTGTGTACTGGTTCATAGGATTTGCTGGGTGTCTTGAGCCTCTCAATAAAGTTTGTGAATTGTGTCTGCCCAAGGACCTTCATAGATCTCAAGGATTCACTAACTTTGCTGTCCATAATTTCATGACTGTCTAGCACAATCAGATCCACTGAATCTTCCTCAAAAGGGTTGCCCATTTCTTTGATTACTTTTGTCAGATTTTCAACCATTTCAAGAAACCTTTTCTGCACAGTTTCAGTTTCATCATGATGCTTACCCTCAGATTTTGGATCAGCATCGCTTCTAGTCTCAAACTCAACGATCAGGCGGCTTACTTCAGGACCAGCCACTGTCCACCTTCTGAGAGCATCTTCATCTTCAAATAGGCCAACGGCTCCCCCATCTCCTTTCACACGAACATTATTCTGCTTGTGTGCTTGGTCTATAGCCATTGAGGAAAAATGCCAAGTGGTTTTGTGGACAGTGAAATTTCCCTTTGTGAATTCATCAAATGTGTCATTTTGGCCTCCATGTCCCTCAAATGAATTGAAAGCCACCTGGCATAATGTACATGGTCCAGGGCAAAGAAGAAAGGAATGAGTTCCTGCAGCACATCTTTGTACAATTGGAAATTAGACTCTCAGTATGACCTGATGAAAACAAACACTAGAAGTTCTAGCTGAAGCACAAGATTCCAAAAGTAGAACTGGGGACACCCTGATTCTCGTTTTCTGATCCAGCTTTCACAGCTTAGTTCAATTTCTTCTTCTGCTTCCTAGATATGTGCCATATAGGCAGCTTTGCGCGGCTGATATAAACTGCAAGCTGTCACCTGGTGGGCTAGACGTGTCTTCTTCAAATGTGAAGCAGAAATAAATGAATCTGCTGTTCCAGGAGTGGCTATTTCTGCTTCTGCAAAAGCACCAGTCCAACCAGTCTTTCAAGAGATCACCCAGAATTTTGAATGCTGCCATTTCTATATGCAGCCCTTCAAACATATTAACCATATCACCATACTGCAAATAGTGGCTGATCAACTGCTAGAACTGGGGTTTGGCCAGGATTGAGAAACTGTGTGGTTGCTCTTGCAATATCCATGGCATGTTTTATCATTGCAACTGAATGAACTGTCCCTTGAAAAAGAGGCAACACTGATGACAAGCTTATTTTAAATGGGGCCTGTCACTCCTCAGAAGCGTGATGTGCTGCCCAAGATATGTACACAGCATTTTCACTCCTGTCTGACAGACTGACTTTCTCAAGCCATTCATACTCAAAAGAAAGATGCTTTGAAAGCACAACCTGTTGGTGTCCTGCATTTCCACTGGATGAAGGGAGGGGATTCTCATGTTTAAAGTGAGCAGGAGGTACATTTGTGTCATATTCAGGAAGAGACGGTACTTTTTTTGACTATGTTCCACTTTAGATGATTTGGGCCAAGTTTCTGTCCTCACCCTTTTCATCAGTGCTCGGATGCTGAAACAAAGATATGCCTGTCCCATGGAAGGATGTTTGTGCAGTTGTGGCACTTGGATTATGGTCCAGATTGTCAACAGCACAAGTTGTAAAGAGCCCTTTTCTTAGTGTAGTGGGACAAACTACTTCTTCCTCCACAGCCCTTGTTACAACTGCTTCTCTTAACCCTTTAGTCTATTCCAGACCCCTATCATAGCTGATGCCGATTCCATGGTGATGGAATGTATCAATTAACTGACGCTTCCTGGTTTTTGCAAAGACCAGGAGACCAATATATATTGGAAATGGAGGTTCTCTTGACTTGGAATGTCTGGAGAGACAATGTTGAAGATGCTGGATTCTTTCGACAGTTGAAGTTCAAAAGTTGTGCTAAAGCTAGATCACTAGATGATGTTCCATATTTAAGTTGGGATTTTATATCGCCACCGTTTTGTAGCACACTTACAAATTCCAACAACCTTGGTGGCACAGATTCTCTTCTAGTGTCTGCTGTTAAGGTTCCATCAAATTCTATCTCATGTTCAAGCATCTGTTTCCTCAATATCTTAGCTGCTTTGGCCACGATTAGTGCATCACTGTAGTCATATGCAGTGGCTAGGGCTTCTCCCATTTTCCTTTTGTAGGCAAACCAAATTTCTCTTCCCTTTTTAAAGTCCTCCAGTTCTGGGATGCGGGCAAGTATCTGTTCTTTCAACTGTGTTCGGTGCACAAAGGAAGCATCAACATTCAGCTGTTCCAGTCTTTGTTTGTACAAATCATAAAGTTCTACCATTGTAAAATAGCAGCACCCATCTACCCATCTGTAGTCAACTGCTTGTCTCTTATGTGTACATCTCAAGCTCAGCAAAAGCATGAGCACATGCCTCTTGTCTGTACTGCACATAATCATCTCCAATTTTCTGGAAATTTAGCCAGGCCCTTTCCATGTTGTACACATCTGTCAGACAAGATGGGTGATATATATGGTCCTGAGAAACAATATCTCCAGCACTAAGCTTGGCCAGAAGTTTCTCATCTAGTAGGTTGGTGGCGCATCGTTGCAGCTTTTCAGGTAAAGGCAATGTCATGGCCAATCGTAAATCTTTGATTGGTGCTGGTTGGTCACAAATAAAGCATATTCCTCCTTTCTAAGTCTTAGATTCTTCTGCATCTTCTTTATCTGTCTTCTGGCTACTACATGTGAATTTTGCTGATGGGGCATCATCTTCTTCTTTTGTCTTAAACAATGACTTCCTTTTCCTTTCTAGTTTTGATGTTTTGAACTTCAGCATACATGATTCATGATATGTTGCTTTGTTATTTTCAAAGGTCTGCAGAATTCCATCACCTTCATCAAGCCTTTTGGGATGAAATGGTATAAGCATTGCATTTAACTTATAGAATTCAGGAATGTTTGCAGCAAGGGTAACAGAGCCAGCACCAGATGCATCAACTAGTCTTTCAGGTGTGTACTCTTGGCACAAGCAACAAAGCTTCCAGTAAGTCATACTATCTCCCTTCAGGAAAGACGTTGACTTCCAAGATTGTCCTGCCACTGCTTTTGTTCTATGGGCCGAGGGTTTATCCTTTTGCCACCTATATAACATATATGCACTTTCAGATATGGGATACAACTAGGCTCAGATATGTCGTAATCCTACCACTAGCCCGATCCTTCATCCAATGCTATTTAATTCCCGTGTGATCTGTACACCATCTAGAAGACTAAAGCCCCATCTTCCTTGGCTCAGCTCTCCCGTGCTGGCACATCCTGTCAATTTAGGTGCAGCTGTTTAACTTTGAAGTGGGGCTAGCTAAACAGCATTTGGGAAACTAATAACAAATCTCTGCCATTAGCTAGCACTGAACCCCATGCTTAGTTTCATAGCTAGTGTCAACCAGTGTGCCCTGGTAGTACACTGACACTACACTATTATACTTTTACATTAAGCTTATTACTCATTTTTTTTCTAAATGAGGATGAAAATTAATTAACTGGGGATTAATTGATTTCTAATCTACAAAAAATTAACTGATCAGGTTGAAGTTACCCCAAATCCATGTATTACCCAATCTTTAGCCTCATATATGAGCTAAGTACCAATTTTTGGCATTTTGGCAGACATTTTTATATAGTGACAGCCATCTTGGATATTTATATGCAGAGAAATGATGTATCTACATATATAAAGGCTTGTTTTTAATATTTTAATATAAACTGAGAGTGACTTAGGGATTTGAATGTGATTAATCAATTAAATACCAATATTCAAATATCCACAGGACGCCAATTTGAAAACCTGTCGGCCACCTTGGAAAATGGCAAAATTTTGTGTGGCTGGAGGCTGGTAACAAGACCAAGGGACAAGAAGAATAGTTGAGCCAGGTTTCATGCTTGTATCACCATTTGCACTTTTCCCCTATTTTTTTGTAGTTACCTGCTCCACTAATATATATGGGACACTTGGGATCAAAACTAGGGAAAAAAAAAACCCTAGGTTTGAGAGCCCCCTCACCACATCAAGGTGGTCCCAATTTGAGGGGGAGCATGAGGGAGGAAAGATGAAGGCAGTCTTACCTTGCTCCCTCTTAGCAGAAAACCAAACTGCAATCTCCTTGAGTGCCTTCCTAGAAGAAGAGGAAAGCACCATTTTGGAGAGCCTAGGTCTGTCTGGATGGTTCCCCATCAGGAAGGTTGAAGCAGGCGAGACCTGGGGCTAGCTGGAGCCAAAAAAGGGGTGGAAAGCTTGTCCGCAAATATTGAAGGAGAGCTGCATTGGCTAGGAGATCTGTGGTCGGAAAGGGGTGCTTGGCATTCCAAGCAGTAGATTGATACTGAAGAGTTGGCGCCAGGCGCTCAGGAGCTGGCGCTGGGCACTCGGAAACTGGTGGCAGACGCTCAGAAGCTGGCATCAGGCGCTCATGAGGAGAAGGGCACTTGAATGAAGACAACGAGCACCTGAGAGGAGAGGGATTGTTGGGCGCTTGGGAGCCAAATACTGGCGCCCAACAGAAGTACACTCAGGAGAGAAATACTCCAGACTGTCCCACGTGCTGCAGGAAGTTTGAGGACTGCGCCCAGCTCCTTAAACTGTTAACTTGGCAGCGGACAAGAGCAGCCAGCATCGCCTGCTTGCCTCTTCAATGGACAAAACGAATCTAGGAAGAACTTGCGGCACTTCCAAGTCCAGGCTGGAGTCTTGAGAGTCAGACGACAACTGGTGCACATCCAAGATGCCTTTCCAGCGGCTGCCTGTCGAAACCTTGGATATTCGAGCAACAGGCTCGATTGAGGGGGCAGCAACCTGTGGGCAAACCCCACCTGCCTCCCTTGTACTCCCGGCATGTCTTCTCCCAGGTTTAGCAGAGCAGGACGGAGACCTTTGTCTAGGAGAACCAGGGGACGAGAAGCCACCTTCTCCACTTGCATTACACTTTCTCCTGTCAAGATGCCTTTCCAGTGGCTGTCTGCCGATACCTGGGAATGCACAACAGGTTCGACTGAGGGGGGCAACTACCCATGGGTCAACCCCTTTGGCCTCCATTGGACTTTCAGTATGTCTTCTCCCAGGTTCAGGGGAGCAGGACAGTGGCCTTGGTCTAGAAAGTTAAGTATATCTTAGTTTAACCAGACCACTGAGCTGATTAACGGCTCTCGTAGGGCTGGCCCGAAGGAACAGATTTATTTTACGTGGCTAAGAACCAATTGGTTACCTAGCAACGGGACCTACAGCTTATTGTGGAATCCGAACCACATTATAGCGAGAAATGAATTTCTATCACCAGAAATACATTCCTCTTATTCTTCATTGGTCGGTCGGAGATTCGAACTCGCGGCCAGCAGAGTGCTAGCTGAGAACGGAACCCACTCGCCCAACAAGGAACCCTTGGACTAGAAGAACCGACAGGACGAGCAGTCACCTCTTCCACTTGCACAACACTATCACTTGTCACTTTGCGAGAAGTGGCGCCGTCTGAATATGTTCTCCCATAAACGCCTTCAGTGACGCACCTAACTACGCCACTGTATTCACTAGTAGGATCATTTTCTGTGAAACCTAGACTCTAGACTGGCAATGGCATCGGGTTTGGAAACAGGGGAGCCAGGCACTGGAGTTGGTGCGGATTAAAAGTACGAGGGCTAGTAGCAGGAGAAAAATCCAGAAGAGGGGAAGAAGGAATATCAGAGCTATCTTCTAACCTAGGTTAGTGTAGAATACTAAGCTAAGGGAAGCTCATTTCTAGGCTCTAGAGGCTGCTTTCCTTTTTCTATCCCTCTCTAACTTGTCTAGTTGAGATTCAGCACCTTCTGCTCTTGCTAATCATTACATTTAGCACAAGTTTTCTCCCTATTATATTTCTGCCACTATATTTACTGCAAATTGTATGAGAAACATATGAAAATTTGATTAATCTGATTTTGCAACTTTTCAATACAATAGTGAAACTAGGTGAACTTGAATCAGACATAATAATAACCAAATAACTAGAAAAAATGATCCTGAAATCTATTAAAGCTTGAAGGCTACTCAAATAAGCGATAATACTTCACCAAAATCCAGCCGTTCAACCGAAAATCAGTAAACAAAAGCTGCAGCAGACAACTAATGTAACTGAGAGCGCAGCAGAAACAGAATGAGGTTTTCTGCTAAGTTGTTTCCAGTACTCCTGTTAGTGGGTGGGGCCTGTCACCTTCACTAAACTATCGAAGTGCTACCACGATTTTTTAAATAAAGGCTGCCGCATGTGTTAGAAACTATAGCTATGTAATAACTTGGTAAGTTACTTATATGATAATTAAGATTATAGGGATTGCAGAATATATATTTTAATGTAAAAACATTGTTCTTAAGAACCCATAACTTATAAACAGGCTGCTTTGCAATTTAAATGGAAGGACAATGAATATGAGGCCCTAAGATATCAGTTGTCCCCTTATCAAGAAGTGTTGCAAGAAATCCAATCCCCTCTAAACAACACATAGTGGAGCCAGCTACAACCTCCAGAATCATGGGAGCTTCCATTAGTAAAGGAAATGCAATGAAAGAGTGCCTTTACCAAGCACAAGAGCCAAAATGGAAGATACTCCATAAAACACCCACCAAACATGTGCCAATAGAATAAGGGATGAAGTCATGAAGGAGATGAAGATGAATGGCCTGGATCCCCCTAAAATAATAATGCATGACCCTCCACAATGTTAGGTTATGAGTTGTATAACCTATGAAAAAAATCTTGCAAAAGTATTCTGGCAGAGAGCTCCAGATTATATTTACAGGCACATAGGTTTAAGTAATGTCTTCCTCCCTTACCTTTAGGTATAACCTGACACTCTCTGATCAACTCATTCATAGATGAGTCAACTGCTGTGAGACTGGTCTTAAGGACAGAAGGAATCTTTGTGTTGACTCTAACCAGGAAAGCATCATCTGCAGAACCACTGAAACTCATCAAGAACCACTGAAACTCATCAATGCAGAAGGAATGGTTAGAAAGCTATGGAGCAAGAAGCTTACTATTTGGGATGAATGCAGATATGAATGGAGCAGCAATCAAGAAGACCGGCAATTCTCTCCCTGGGGCGACAGGGAGATCCCTTGCAGAGAAAGGCATTTATGACAGTTAAAACTCATCAGAGAAGAAAAGTTGGCATCTACACTGGTGATGGGCAATGCCACTTACCCTGGTCTCTCTTGACAGTTGTGGCCACAGAGCAATGGGAAACAGAGAAGTATGAAAATTCCCCTACTATAGAGCACAAGCACAACACTTATTTGCACAAATTTGAGTATACAAGAACCACTGATTAACCAACAAGTTCTTATGCACTACATACTCTAACTACAAGGCAGGAGTAACAACGCTGTCTACTGCATAAAGGGCATTTTAAATGCAGGTCCTTACCAAATTACGACACAAACTACAAGACTTACCATTCCTGAACATAGTGTGCCGGGCCACAAAAATGAAAATTCCCAGCAGACAAGAACAAGTAATAGGAATTACATTAAAAAAACTATTGTAACCACTAAAAACTAAGTCATCACAAAAACCAAAATATCTGAGACAGAATGGAAACCCAAAGGTAACCACTAGCGTAGATTAACAAATACAGAATAAATTAAATATCTGAATGATTGCCTAAAAATTGTAACAGTGAGTGCTCACAGTAATGCACAGTCAGCAGCTACTAGCTGAAAGGTAAAATGGTAAGAAAACAAAGCTCACTACATATTAGACATCACTAATATGTATGAATGAAGAAAATTGAATGTACAATGAAATATGGAAAAAAAATATGAATGGCACAACTAGCATTTGTGTAAGCAATATCTGTTTTAACAAACAATAAGCAATTTCGTTATCAAAAAGTCCTACTGCAGGATTAAAATACATTTTTCACTTTTACTATAATTATTCTTCTTACTCCTTTTCATTCTTTATTTTCTTTTTCTTACTCACCTTTCGATGGTCCATAATTAATAGGAATGGATGTCCGCTAAAACTGTAAGATGTTGCCATAATTAGTAAACCTCTACCACCTTGTCTTCGGTCCCGAGCAATGAAACATATGGTGTCATTTGATACTTCTGCTTTACCAGCTTTAATCCAATTAATGACCCATTCCATCTCCTGTTCACATCCAATACCACTACCTACAAAAAAATTCCACTCTTCTAGAAATGACAATCCAAATTTCAACTAAAATATATAAAAAAACGGAAGAACAGAAAGCACATGATGTTTTGCAACAATTTAATAATTTTCCAAGACTAAAATTCAATGATGTGTTCCTGTTTAACCAACGGATTGCTAACAAGAGCAAATAACAAGCAAATAAAAGGTAGAAGACAGAAAAATCTATAACACTAACTCAACATGATGAAAATTACCAAGTTCACTCAGTTCCCTGAATGCGACTGAAAGCTATATTTGGTCAAGCTATGTAACTGCTGAAAATTACATCAATAAAAAGAATCATATTGCTGAAATACCTCCAGTTATATAAAATTTCTGCAGGGAAGTTAGCTTAACAAAAGGCTCAGCTGTCATATTCGAGACATAACAATTGACTAGGTATAGATGCTCCAAGGACTTCAAACCATCAAACATCTGCAAAAGTAAAACAAACATTAGCATTGAACATTGGTATGGAACTAAAACCAAGAAACATTACAGCTGAAGAGCAACTGGTTCATCACTAGTACACCTGCTATTTCCCTACAATAATAATGACTCAATCAAGCATTACTGCTCATGGTATGTAGTCACAAGCAATTCTAGAAAGATCAGGGCCCAGCCATAAAAAAATCTGCAATACTTCCACATGCCTATCTAGAGCCATGAATATGCCAAGTAGTGTTTAACTAACTGCAGACCCTGCATTCCAAGAGGTGAACTTTCTCTCAAGAGAAATTAGTTGTATATAGGACATGACAACAAAGGCCAGAAAAATATTACAGTAATACTCTACCTTAACATATCCATACACATCAACAACATACATTTACAAGTTTGGATCATTTTGATGACTACAGTAATGCAAAATAATAAACAAAATATTTTACAAGATAAACAACAACTTTCACCAGAAAATAAGGTACAGTACACAACTAATAACTCTGGCACTGAGCTGAGGAATTGTTTTATCTGATTTATGAGACAGGGTTAGAAATGAGCATCTGAGATATCTGCTCTCATTATTATTAATAAATGGTTTCACCAGACTGCTGTGTCAATGTTTTTAACTGTCACAGGGATGGCCAAAAAGGTTTGTTTTAATTAATTACATATCATATTTTTAATACAACTTAATATCTCAACTAATAAATGAAATGAAAATTATGAAAATTCTGCAATTTTTTTTTTAAGTTATTCCTAAAACTTGGTATTCATTGCTGCTTGTAAACTGGAAAACTATGTAAACATGTTTGAATGCAGGTGTTGTTAAGAATTCATTGCATTCAGGGATTGGATAATGTAGATTAGCCATCAAATATCCATGAGTCAAACAAGTGTGATCAACTGAGAGACATGATAATATTACTTACTTTACTACCAATTGCAATTTCTTGTCATTTGATTCAGATATCAGTAACTGAATTCCGTAATATTCATTTTCAGCAGATATTCAGCATGTGGGTCATCCAAGCTGCACAGGCTTTAGAACAAGTAAAAGAGGCTTGTAAACTGTATCAGTTTATAGTTGTTTAAGAGGCCTGTAAATTGTACCAATCTACAGTTGTTTGCATACACTAGTTTTTCTTAAACCAAACCATTTGTTTTCATAATAGAAGAGTGCTAAAGTAGGAGAAACATTAAAACAGTTTAAGATGTCAGTATCAGAAAAGGCTGGCCTTTCCAGTAACATTATACAGCACGATACATAAATCTGCAAAGTATCTACTACAATTATCCAGTGAATTATTGCTTTCCCTTTAATAACAAACTGACCAAGAGCCATACGCTGAAATAAAAAACAGCTAATGTTGTAATTTTTTTTATTTTTTTATGAGGCAATCACACAATGGCAGAATTTAAAAGCCTCCACATTACTTATTCTTAAGCCACACGAATTAAAATCAACTTACGTCATTTGTAAGTCTCAGAGATGCATTTCTCTGTGGGCTGAGCAAATTATAGTCATTCCAGCAGTCACTGAGAACCAACGTTGTCACTTTAGGTACAGAAGGGGCTTTGGGCAATGTCCATTCTGTTACAAAGCTGAAATGAAAATAAATTTTCTTAAATAGTATCAACTGAGAGAGAGAAAGAGAGAGAGAGAGAGAGAGAGAGAGAGAGAGAGAGAGAGAGAGAGAGAGAGAGAGAGAGAGAGAGAGAGAGAGAGAGAGAATATCCATACAGCATATAATACTTCCGTACTTCTGGACATTCCCTTCCAAATGCCTTGGGAATAGAATAAGCAATACCTGCAAATAAAACATGTGACTGGATGGTGCTAAACCTTACTCAAAGCCTTGGAATGAGGATTCAAGCAATGATAACCCTATGGCAGCTGACGCCTGAATCACACAATAGCTAATTCAGGCATTATTGTAAGGGGATAGGTTTAGGCACTGGTTAATGTAAACCTCACAGCAGAAATCCGATCACCCCTTAGTTGCAAGCACCTTTACACTGTCATTATTTGTTTACTATGTTCATGATTTTGTTGAAGAAATCCAACCAATTAGATAAAATTCAAACACTTCAAATAACAGCTTCAACAACTTAAATCAATTTAGATGCTGAACCTGTTCCCCAGTGGGTTACTGATAGGATTTAAATGGCAAGTCAATACATGCTTTGGTAATCAACATGATGTTGATATAGAATTAGGTACTCAAGAACACAAACAGTGCAGTAGAGGTACTTTCCTTTTTAGTACTTGTTTCTACAGTTTAATAAAAAGTGTGTTGGGGCAGGGTACCACTTACAGAATGGCTTGTATGATAACTGTACAGAGTAACAAAGGTTCTGTAACATTCCCTCCTTTGGCCCCTACAAAACTGTTCTCTACCTTTTACGTATCATCTGTTCCCAACTCAACTGTCCAACTTCTCTAACTTGATAAAAATGGAAAAAAATAATGACATACATCTATGCCTATGTCACTTGACAAAACTACCTACCCCCTTTAACTATCCCACCATCCTTTTTATGCCACTTAATTATGTGGTTGCTTGTATAAAAAAAAAAAAAAACACTACTGCACCAAGAATATCACCTCAGAATCTTCAAGCTCTCTCAAACCTCCTGCCACTTCTTCATTTGTAATTCTAATCAATTCTCCAACTTAAATCTATATATGCACATTTTGAACTCCTACTCTGAAGACTAAAAATATTTTCTATTTCCGCTTTCAACCCAACCTAGTAATAATCAGATATCCTTTCTGCCACCCATCATACCATTACAGACATACTTGTTCTTCCATGCACCCAGCAATAACAAAAACCAAATAATTTTCTACCAGTGTAGCATTAACCACTCATCAAATGAAAATCACCATCCAAACCTTTGAATATGCTGTCATCAAAATTATGTGAACTTTACAGTTAATAAAAATAATTCTATACATCTGCATTTTAATCATTGGGCTTCAGTATGTAAAGCTTGCAACTGACAAAATGTCAATTCCTGTTGTCACTTCCATTACCTTTGATTAAAACTGATGGTCTGAAGAGATGGCAAATCAGCAACACTGTCTAAAGTGAGGGAGGTGAAATTGGATTGTATATAAGTAATCGATGTGATTCTCTTCAACTTCTCTGGGGCGATGCGAACCAAACCATCATCCAGTGACCTTACATGACTGCACACAATCTTAAAGAAAAATAAGTTTTACTGATCTGTTATTTAAAGTGGTTCAGTTTTTCAAAAGGATATTCACTTTAAAAAATCATAATGAAAATACAATCACATTTATATATACAAGTCTACTTACTAAAAAGTATGATAAATTATAATATATATTTTTGAATAACTCTTATATTTCATAAATACAAACCATTTTTCTCCCTTACAAAGCAGTCCTTAGACTGCAACTGACTAGCCTAGAAATAATCACTCATGAAACAGGAGCTTGTGCCATTTCAAGGTGAATATCCCCAAAACTATGGAAAGCTCCTACACACCATGTCATTCAATGCTGTTCTGGGCCTCAAAAATTGTAACCCATGTCCTTTATGTGCTAAGCATAGATCTACTCCCAGGACTTTTCATGTCTCCCTCTTTTGAGTTCTGGTTGCTCCCTGGCTCCCCCTCCCAATGATGAATCTAAGAAACCTGGCTGGGATCCTCCAGTAAAAGGCAACTGAACTCCTCTGCAGTAACATGGTCTCATTTCTTCTCAGTGCTGTTCAGTTACCATCTGATGTCCTGGTCATGCCATAGAGTGAAAGGTCATGCTCCTCTGCCTCTTATAACAAAAATTCCTCTTCAGTACCTGATCTGTTAAAATAGGAAGAGCAACACCCTGAAAAGTAAGATGGTTTGTACTGACTTTTCTTGGCCTCTACCTGTTCCAAGTTGAGCAATATACACTTCCTAGAGTAACACCCTCTTCATTCTGCAGGTCTAGCTCCCTCAATTGCTTTGCCTGCAACAATATAGTGCCTCTATTCTTTAGTCTTCTGAAGTACTGCACTGATGATTTTCTATTTCAGGGTGTGGCCCTTCTCACCTACCTGATATTATTCTCTGAATACTCTGGAGTCAGAAGCACTATTGCTGCCAATGTACGGTCCATCCAGTACACCATCTAACTAATGTTATTTCCATGCTTAAAGAGTCCACTTTATCTACAGTGAAGAGAGTCTTGTTTTTCAGAGGCCTTTGTTCATAAAAATAGAGCAATCTTGACAATGAAGTCAGGCAATCTCATTACTGTACACAATAGCCAGGTAAACTCTGCTGGCAAGAGTAGAAATAACTAGTACTTCTTGAGTACTTCATGACTCCCACCAATCCATCCCTTGTACTTTGTATATCTTGCGAAGACTGCTACCAAGATTATTTTAAATAAAGCCTTGTCCATAACGACCTCTCCCATCACCACCTCTACAGTGTTCTACATGAAGTTCTAGGAGAGAAGGACCAAGAGTAATGAACATATGGATCAACTTATGCACTTTTATTAAAGTAACTGTGTCCTACGTCCACTTTTGGGGATATGAGATTCTCTTCTCAAAGTACAGAATGGCTAAGACTGATGAAATCCTTCCTTGTCATTTAACTTATTCTGTTTCTGCTTCTTTTGTATTAAAAACTTTGAAGGAGGGGTCTCATGTTGACACCCAGCCCTACTACTTTTATCTATTTCACATACTATCTGGAGTAACTCTTGACACTTTGTGCTTGTTTCCTCTCCCTCATCTATTAGTTGACTAATCTATTCAGAGATGGAGACCTCAACGTTTTCTTAACTTCTTTACTTCTTCTCAACTCAAGATTCATTAGGAACGAACAGGTCTTCAACAAACTCATTCCCTGAATGTCAACTGATACCTAGAGGATAGCAAGTCAGGTAATGTTTGTCAGGAAGAAGTTTGTAGCATGAAAACATCAACTACCAATCTTGATGTTGGTTACTTTCCAACCAAGATAAAACTCACAGACGGTGATGCATGAATAAAAATTTGATTGTATAGTTATGTCTTGAAAGTGTCTGTAAAAGTGATATGAAAAATTACAAATAAATAACTATCATTTCCAACCAACTCAAAACAAATACAGGCAGTCCCCGGTTAACGGCGGGCTCAGTTAATGGCGATCCGGTTTTAAAGTGCTTGTTTAGCAACGAAAATCAGCAATTTTCGGTGCCAAAAATCCCCGATTTCCACTTATTGGCGCCAATAATTGGATACTGGCGCCGATACATACCTAACAGAGGCACCAATAACTCAAAATCAGTGCTTTTCAGTGCCGATAAGCCCTGAAAATCGCAGATTTTCGGTTATCATCACACCCTCTGAACGGAATCCCCGCTAATAACCAGGGACTGCCTGTACTTGTAAATTCTTTTTCCTCGGTTATGCAAAAGGTATGGAACACACTAACTATCAAGATAATATTTTGTAGTATGTATAAATATAGTATAAATATGTTTCCTATTCAGATTTGTTAAATAAAATACCAAATATAAAACAAAGTAATAAATGAAACACACAGCAATTAATGCAATCAATAAAGTTTGCATCTATATTCAATACATCAGACTAGTACACAGATCATTTAAAAACTACAGAAAGTACTGCAAATATTATTCTGAAAAATTTACAAACTTGAATCTAAATTAAATGTTTACCATCATTACTCTTTTAATGCAAATCCCAATTTCTTATGCTTGAGAAAACAGAACTAACCTCTAGTTCCTCAGCGTTCTTTTCAGGAATTTCATAGCAAAGGTCTTTCTGGCTTTCACTGCTTACCAGTGGCTGAATGCGAGCCTGTAAGAAATAATCAGGAATATGCAAATATTAGGACCATTCCTTTCACAAGGTTAGAAATTTTAGTAATTACCACGTATCATGTACTAATAATCGTGTGCAAAAGCTCCTGGAAAAAATTAAAATCTTCTAACATACTGCTTGCCATCTAATAAGTACAATTTTATAAAATAAATTTCTGTAATTTTGAACCAAAGCAATATACAGTAAACTTACCTCAGCTGATTTGGTAATTGCCAAAATCACTATCCATCCTATGGCAAATGTGTACAGCATGATTTACACAAACCTGTAAAATATTTATAAAAACATGGTTGTACAGTATTCATAAAAAAATAGACAAGGGTATCAAGCTTATTTTCAATCTTTACAAGAGGTATCTTAAAAGATGGAGAATGTTATACTGTATATCATACAAATGATCACACTGGGTAATTCTTACTTGGGACACAGTTTAAAAATGTTGCTCAATGATAAAACTAACCAAGGAACATGTTTCCACTTACACTTCCTTATGCAATAGACAGGAAACCAGGTCAAGAATTTGAAGACTTCTTGGAGTAATAAATATTTCACTAATCAAGTAACAATTAATAATTATCATCAAAACCCCATTACAACTTACTATTTTTAGTATTACTGTAATGATAACTTTCTGTCAAACCCAATGAGAGAAAATTATCAATGAGCAAAACATATATCACTTCTTGCAGCTAAGATTTGTAAATATTCTTAGTAACCATTTGTCCTCTGGCATGTCTTTGGCTGACTTTGCAAGGTCATTGCTGGCCTCTTGGGGAAGAAAGCATACTGTATATGCCATTTCTTTCCCTTATACTTTTTAATATTTCTTATACCCTGTCTTATGCAACAAGCTTGTACAGTAACCTTTTTATCCAATAAAATCTTTGATTATTCTTATTTTCCATTTATCTCAAGACCCCTAACACTTTTGCTTTCTTGAGGCTACAGTAACACTGTGCCTATCATTTCTAAAGCCTCTAAAATAAAAATGAACAAATTTTAAGTTTATATAGTGATTTCTTGTTACTTTACATTTACTCATATGGTTTTTAAGCTTGACTCATAACTTAGATAAATTTACACCTAAGCCTATGCCAAAACTTCAACAGCCACTTCTAGAAAAAATTTTTAATAATGATGGTGCATCTTTTCCTTATCTACATCAGTACCATATCATACATTTTGTAAACTTTAAGCAAAAATACAGCTCTAAGATTGAGTAGTACCTGGCCTACTAGATTATATTAGGTTAGGATACTTAAAAAACAGTAAGGTAATTCTAAGGGAGAGCCCTGCACAGAGATATTGTTTATTAAGGAGATATTGTATACTAAGGAGTTTTTTGACTGAACAATAAAGGAAAGGATGTGCATGATGCAGTATTAGCGAGATAAATTCTTAAATTTTTAACACTCAACCCTGAGGGTCTGGCGCTAAACATGGTGTCCCAGGAGCTTTTCTATGTAAAAAAAAAATGTACAAAAACCAGGATTCTTCTCACATTATTTTGATAAATTTTTCACCTTATCCCACCTGAACTGCATCATATACCCCCTTTTCTATTTTGTTCTCTCAAAAATTTTATTTAGGCTAGACTAGCCTATGTGCAATATCTACGTGAGGAGCTCATCCATAGAATTACCCATCCAACAAGGGGTTTCCATACACGATCTTCACAAGACAGAGCACGGGTACGTCTGTTTCGAATGGTTCATATCCCGACCGGCAAGTGCAATAACTTATTAACGTATGGGTACCCAACCCCCAGCCCCCCGGGCCAGTACTAAACACGGTGAAGGGGCATTCCATTTGGCTGACAACAAACAGATACACCGCCAGTATCAGAAGCCCTAAAAGTATAGAAAAAACCAACTGAAAAGGTAAAAACAGGCGCGGAGCTAATATATAGAATTGCCGTTGGATGGACTTCTGGGGTTAATTACAGGTTAATTACACTCGAGCGCCAACAATTGAAGGTAAATTCATAATTAGCAACCAAAAAACTGTAGAAAAAGTCAAGTTATAGTGCCGTCGCCACCACGGAGCTACTATATGATTCTACCACCTAATGTAATAATCATCATCACATGACAAGACAAATTCTACCCAAAAGGAATTATGAAATTTAGGCTGCCAACCCAAGCCCTGGAGCCCTTTAACAACCCTAGCCTATGCCTAGCACAAGCCTAGCTGAGTTTAGTCCAGGCCTGTGGCATGTCCTATTCAAATAACCTTGGCTCAGTGCCTCGAATGCAATTAATTTATAACGAAATGTTCATAAATCCGTCGGAAATACGTACTTTAATGCATAAAGTTACCGGGGGTTGTGGTACACGTACAGACATGGTCAAAGCTTGCTTAACCCAACTTGTCCTAGCCGAAGCTAAACCCAGATCATACAAGCTAGCTTAGCTTTATTCAAATAGTATTTCTTCGTTAATGTAGAACAGTTCCTCACCTTCCGGCCTATGAGTTATGCTGAATTAATTTAACTGACGGAACCGAAAACACTTCACATCACAACTCGTCCTTCAAACGGACCTACAGCAGTAGGTTTGCAAACGCAGATTGCAGAATCTTCTCCAAGTCTGGGGTTGGTATACAAAGTCTATGCGATGTTGTCAAGATATATTTGCTAAACATAAGAATTTATATGATATGAAGTAAAATTAATTTAATATAAAAGAATTATATTCTATTTTTTAAGTTTTGCGTTAGCAAATGACTTAATTTTTTGCATACAGAAATAAACTGAGGCAAATACTTTGGGGTTGTATAGTACGATGTCTGTAATCATGGCTAATTATTGTTGACAAATAATCTCATAGAAAACGGTTACAAGACATTTTGAGAGGAAACAGCATCAATATGTTTACTCTCTTTCACAGCAACGCCATTCGATAAACTATCGCGTGGCTTTGCGTCAATTCATTATCGGTGATGATGAATTTACAGTTTAAATCAGGTACAGGTATGGCGCTTTTAAGACATCTGAAAAAGTCAGTATAACAGCTTGTAGCAAACTAACAAACCTATGCAAGGGGAAAAGGTCGTAAATCAATAACGGCCATCGTAAATTTAACCAAGGTGAATCCATTTGAATTTCAGAGGGACATCAAACTATCAATATTCTTAATTACAACACGAAACTTTGACACAATTGTGGGCTTCAGTCGCTAAATTTTTTCTTCTCTGTTTTCCCCCTCTGCTTAAAAAATGTGTATCTCTTGAATAAAACTTTAGAAAATAGACTTACTTCTAGGACAATTATCCGTGCAGATGAATTTTTATAGATTCTGTTGATAACTTGGAACTACGTTTTGAGTTCTTAGTTTAATTATGCATTCATTTTGTGTTTATCATTTTTATTTACTTTTTAGCAACATAAAATGTTTCTCTTTCTTGGTGTTAGAATATTTACTGTTTATCACAGTTGTGAGGACAAAAAGGTCGAACTAGGTATTAACTGATTTATTCACCTGGGCAGCTGGGATTAGGTGTACATGGCAGAATGCGGACGGAAACGTAGTGCCCGACCTCCGATTGCCGTGACCCGCACTCTGAGCAATTTGTGTTTGTTGACAGTCAAACTAATGGCAATTTTAAGGGACATAACATACATACAATGACAAAATAAATTATATCGGCAGAAAGGCCAGGAAATTCTACGTATGAATATTTGCATGAGATTCTTGACATGTTAATAATTGTGATGCATGAACGTGATTGATGCGAAATGAAGAGACGTCTGACGTCTTTACGCAGAGAAGTAATGCAATTTGCTAGATAAAGGTTGGAAGTCACCACCAAATTCACAAATCTCGCCCCATCGCTTATATTAACTAATGATTTAGTGAATATGGTAGCCGTTACACAATACCTAATTTTTAACTTTCGTAGTATGAATTTTTTACCTCAGTGTTTGGAAACATTTTTTTATATAGTTCTGTCAATAAAATATCTACAACGTTTTACTATCTTTTTTTTTTTTGTACAGAAAGATGGTTAGCATTTACGAGATAATGATTAAAATAAAAATGGAAATAAACAGTTTTTTATCTCTTCATTTCTTGAAATAACTTAGGATTATTTCTTCACCTTTTAAATGAAATGCGTTCTTCGATATCAGCATTACCATTGGAAAATTTCTGTTTTCGTTACAGCCGCAATGATCTCTTCATTTGTCGATGTTCTCACTCTTTAGTTTTTCTTACACCTGCGAGCCTTCGTTTCAAAGGGCAAATGAACGAAGAAGCTCATTCATCCGGGTGGCATTCGAACCTACTGTTACACAGTAGAAAGCGTGAGGCTACCATTAACCCTACTGTTGCACAGGGAAAAATAATGCAAGAATGTTTGTCTTTCATTTTCACTTAGCTAAAATGCAGTCATAGTTGAATATAAAACTAAAACTTTCGCTTTCTAGAGTGAATGGGATGACATTTCCAAGCGATTATCTTTCCTTAGATGACAGACGTAATTTGTTATTTAACTCATTCATCCTCTTTTTTGTCTGAAGTTATAATTTTCATAAAATAAATTGGCGAAAAAATGTCTGTTAATTATTTGACTGATATTAACGTTGAGTGATAGTTTGTAGTTCTTAACACCACATCTTTCCATGTAACCAATATAAGCAATGATATCAGGTTATATTTATGGGTATGAGTTTCTGCACCCCTTCTTTGTAACCTGCAGGACCAAAGAAATCATATTTTCCTTTTTTATAAGAATGAATCCTTACCTAATACGAAAATGTCCATATTGCAGTATGGCGCTTGTATGAAACTTACAATTTCAAGCTAGTTTCGGACCACATCCGTTAGTGTTTGCAATTTACTGCTCACGAAATTATCCGGATGAATCATAAATCTTTTTCTTAAGAAGCTGTGAATACAGACTTTTTGTGTGGCACACTGTAGATGGTTCAAAAGGCACATTACAGTGTCCCGTCAGTTCCAGCTTACAACGCTTTCTTCCTTTGACTCTTCACCCTTTCCCTTCGGATCCATTTCACCTAGCTGTTCAGCTTCATTAACACATTGCTTTATTTTCGACCTGTTATTTAAGAAAGAAAACTTTCAAAATATTCGCCGGTTGAATTCAGGATTCTTATCTCCGTCTTCTGAGGTCCGCCTGGTCACCAAACTTTCTCCGCAGCTATATCTCCCCAAAAGACTTTTTACTTGATTGAATGGCTTAGGAGCGCGTGAACGTTATTATTATTATTATTAGTATTATTATTATTATTATTATTATTATTATTATTATTATTATTATTATTATTATTATTATTATTGTTGTTGTTGTTGTTGTTTATAATGGCTATGAACTTGCCAAACAAGCTTGTATGCAAAGATGGTCGGTGAAGATGACATAAGGAATAACAATAAATTCATACTTGAATTTAAGCAAATTATGAAAGATAACAATCGATATTCAAATTAACAAATTATTAAAGAAATTAAAATAGCCAAAACACGTTGTAAAAACAAAGAAGTTACTCTATAGCATAATGAGAGGATTTTGTGTGTGTGTGTGTGTGTGTGTGTGTAGCTAGACTTGGGTCCAAATGTAATAATAACAAATACATAATATTCAGAACAAGCAGGAATGTGCGCAAAATGCAGGTAAAGAACGCATTATGTGCAAAGGGTTTCTAAGAGCTTTTAATGGGTCTTTTGCGCATGCGTCTAATGCAGCTGTAAAAATTTTGAATCTCTATCTTGATTTTTTTGTGAAAGATTTCTTCAGGAAGAAAATGAACGCGTCGATGACTTCTGTGTTTGAAAATTAAATATTAGTAATTACGTTAGTGGTTCTGTCTCGTAAAAAATTATAGCAGTATTAAATAATTTTGAAATTACATCGTGCTCATAATATAATATCACGTACATGGTAGCCTGCTGCTTCGCACCTTTACAAAGACTAGCGATAGTTTAACGTGCAATCTATTCCTATTAAACTTTCAGTTTTTGGCACAGAATAGAAATGTATATGTGGATATACCCTGCGTTTCTTACACTATCACTATCATCTGACCTTCTTCCTACTTTTATTTTTTTTTATCAAAGGAAAAAGAATCGAGAATGGAAAATGTAAATAATGATACTTTAGACCGCTGATGCTCTTGGCTGACCAAGATGTTGATGACGCAGGATGCCTCTTTCGAACAGGGTTTGAATGTGAAGAATGGCTTTGATCGCGAGGAAATAGATAAACAGAGAGATTAAAGAAGGAACCGGGGAGATGATCTCCAGCAGATTATCAGTGTAAACCGCATTCTGATGACGCGGTGTTTGTTTATGTGCAAGTGTCAACAGGTCAAGAAATCTCGTTACTGCTTTCGTGAAGATTGTGTCTTGACATTAGCTGCAAAAATTATTATAAAGCTAGTTGATGAATATGGCTGCTCTATTGCTATTACGAATAATAATAGTAATGATAATAGGTCTACTTAATAGGCCCTAGAATCATCTCCATTACATATCCTCCAGTGGCAACATAGCATTTCCGATTCTTCTCGGAAATTCAGTGACGTTTTTAATATTTTTAGAATCCTAACTCGTAATTGCGTTGTCACGAGGACTGTTTTTTATTTTTTTATTTTTTGCTCGATTAATATTTGCGTGTTGAAAGACCGCTTGAAACTGCGCTGATATCTATTATTCAGGATCCTGAAAACTTTGAGCAAAACTGAGTTTGTTTGCCTGCGTTCTTGTGGCTTTGTTATCTACTTAGTCCGAATATTCAAGCTGCTAACAAGACCATAAAAACTCTTGCTGTCCTTTTGACCCGTCTCTCTCTCTCTCTCTCTCTCTCTCTCTCTCTCTCTCTCTCTCTCTCTCTCTCTCTCTCTCTCTCTCTCTCTCTCTCTCTCTCTCTCTCTCTCTCTCTATACGTCAAGCGACAAAAAAGTTAACATGCCGTTTTATTTTTAGCGTAAATCTACCAAACTGAGAGAGTTACGAAGAACAATTTAGTGAAAATAACGAAGAATTGGAAAGAATTTTGCTAAGTTCATAGGTCAATTGGACTGGTATCTGATGGCCCTTTCCTAGCTCACGCCCGAAGTAAACAACAAAAATAAAAAAGGGGAAGGAAGGGTAGGACTGAGATATGAAGGAAGTCACACTCTGATGAATGTGTTCAATGCTGGTAACTTCACGTTAGAACTCCTAGGCCTAGCGGGATGTTGGGTGTCTGTTGACCAAGCGGTTGTTTGAATTTTCCCATCTGCACACCGAATAAACCCGATGCAGCTTCATGTTCAGTGTTTTAAAATAGCTTGTGCGTTTTATCAGACGTTTCTCAAAGTCATATCCCAGTTAGTAATACAGTGAAAAGTTATAGGGTAAGGAGTCAAAGACTAAATTTCTTGGTAGGCAACAAGATTAAACCTAGATCATTGGTATCCCGACGAGTTCGAGAACAGAATTTGCCAAAATTCCAGGCTGGAAATATATCTAAAGAGCGAATGACTCATAATATGTAAAATGCAAAGAATCACAAAAATATCTCATCAATTAAAAGTCAGGAGGAAGAAATTTCACCGCCGGGTTTCAAGGGATTTCTCGAAAACCCACGGTAAGCTGAACAGGGTCATCGGAGCCTTGCTCAGACCGAATCAAGTTTTATTTTAGATAACCCCCTCTTGTAATCTTCCCTGTTGTTTTCTTCTTCTTTCATCCTTGGGCAAGCCATGGGATTCACCATTCTACTTCTTTTGCTTTTTTGCTCTTCCATGGCATAGGTACCACATTATCTGCACCACTCATTATTTCGAGTATACTGCATATATACATACATACATATATACATATATATTTATATATATATATATATTTATATATATATATATATATATATATATATATATATATATATATATATATATAAATATGTATATGTATATGTATATATATATATATATATATATATATATATATATATATATATATTATAAATATATTCTTTTTAGCAGTCAATTATTTCATAAAGTTATGTCTAGAATCTCTCTCTCTCTCTCTCTCTCTCTCTCTCTCTCTCTCTCTCTCTCTCTCTCTCTCTCTCTCTCTCTGTCGGGTCACTCTGTTGACCTATGCAGCAAATTAAGTAACGAGTTGTTAGGTGACTGTTGCTGGTTGCTTCTGAGCTTAGAGAGAGAGAGAGAGAGAGAGAGAGAGAGAGAGAGAGAGAGAGAGAGAGAGAGAGAGAGAGGTAAAAATAACAGATACATGTGATCAATACATCGGCGAAATAAACGTCTCCGTGTAATGAAAACAGTAGATCCTCGACAATGCAGTAATCCAGTCCACAAATCTCTCTCTCTCTCTCTCTCTCTCTCTCTCTCTCTCTCTCTCTCTCTCTCTCTCTCTCTCTCGAGAAGCAGTAATAAGGAAATAAAGATAAGCGGCAGGAAATCATCTTGATTCGCAGATGAAAGAAATAATTCCACAGCGGAACACGAGAGTAGAAGCATAGCTGTGGCGGAACCCGCATTAAGGCATCTGTGTCATGTCATCTATGAATGGGGGAATTCAAGGTCATTCCCTCTCATGAGGCCACTGAACCTTCAGTGGCCACCCCCCCCCCCCGGTTTGTTCAGAGAGAGATTTGCCTATGAATACAAAGGGAGGAGGGGAGGGGTTGGGATTTGCATAGGCCTGCCATGATGTCCTTAGTGCAGATACCTGTCCGTTTTTTTGGAGTAAATGCATAGAACATTTTATGTATATATAAAATGCTCTATATATACAATATATATACACACACACACACACATATATATATATATATATATATATATATATATATATATATATATATATATATATATATATATATATATATATATATATACATATATACATACATATATATATATATATATATATATATATATATATATATATATATATATATATATATATATATATATAAAGCAGCTTGATCTTTTTCATTGCCATTGCCTGGGAAAGATCCGTGAGGTTCTGAAAATAACAAATTCTGACTTCGTTTTTACCCACGTAATGAGGAAAAAGATGGACAACAGTAGTCGAATTCTGACGCATATGCTGTACAGAAGAATAGAAAGACCAAATTGCAAATGGAAGCTCTTTTTTGCGTTCTTGGAACATGCGAAGTGTGAGTTGGGGAAAGTGCCCTAGACCTAGGTCTCTGGAGACAGTGGGTCAGAGGGCCTCTCTGTGGTGTTGGTGATGAGAGGCCGGGAGCAGTAACACAAAATGGAACCTTATCACATTAATTATGTAAAATTAGCTCTGTCTGTCTACGTATTTCAAATATACAACACTTTTATTTCTAGATGTGCATCATGACTTATCCACATTCATTCAAAACTATAACTATATCCTTACCTTAGTTTAACCAGACCACTGAGCTGATTAACAGCTCTCCTAGGGCTGGCCCAAAGGATTAGACTTATTTTACGTGGCTAAGAACCAATTGGTTACCTAGCAACAGGACCTACAGCTTATTGTGGAATCCGAATCACATTATATCGAGAAATTAATTTCTATCACCAGAAATAAATTCCTCTAATTCTTCATTGGCTGACCGGAGACTCGAACTCGGACCTAGCAGAGTGCTAGCCGACAACTCTACCGACTCCACCAACGAGGAACTCAGGTACGTGACAATCTTCATACCAAAGCTCTCGTATGAAACTGTTGATGGAAAACTGTAGACAATGATTACAGTTAGGAGCAAACTTGTCACATCTGCTGACTGTAATGTGGATATAGTGACCTTACGCTTATGCCTATAGGATACAAGAGATCTTGAATTAAAAAAAAAATAATAGCTATTTATGGAAGACATCGATTTATAGTAGAGTAGAAATAAAAAGATTGTAGATGATAATAACTAGCCTAAATCCTGACTTAAGAAAGACGATATTTACTTATTAGTGATACTGGCGCAGAATGAATTTAAGAAATAAATTCGAGTTTTTAATGAATGAATAAAATGCATAATGACTGAATGGGAAGAGGCACTTGGCGCTTTGCTGAAGTTGTGGGAATAGATGACGAATGTCTACGAAGGTAAATATTTCAAAATATAGAAGGAATTGTTGAGCCAAGTCTTCTTCATGGAATGGGAATGGGATTTTGCCGAATGCCTTAAAAAAAGTCAGATAATCAATACATGTTCGAATACGCTTACAGAGAGGGCGAGGAATTCATAAGTACCAAGAGGTGGAGTAGAATACTCTGGTTTAGTACTCTATATCCGCCACAGAAGATTAAGAAAGAATAAACAAAGGTAACTGCAAGACTGAGGACTAAATGAAGCAGTATAAGAAGCTGAGGCTGAAGCTCTCCTAATGATTTTTGGACACATATGAGGCAACCTTAAAAGGAAATTAATAATCAAAACGAGCTTGAGCCTCACTCAGTTGTCAGGAGAAGAATGAGGCACTGACGACTCTCTTGTCTTACTCTGAAGCCACCCCTCACAGTAAAGACGAATTTTTATGTTACGGAAATTATGAATGCGACTGTAATAGCTTGTGTGTGTGTATATGCTTGTGACTAAGTATTTGATGCGCGGTCTGCAAAAACACGAGAGTTTTTGGTAACAGTTTTGTCTAATCTACCTTAATTTTATTTTGGTGTTATACACGTACGTCCACCCATGCACAGGCGTAGGCCTACACAACACGTATTTGAATACCTGCAAACACAAAGATATACGCACATAAGAGAGAGAGAGAGAGAGAGAGAGAGAGAGAGAGAGAGAGAGAGAAGCTCGGCGCAGCCGTCATCAGATAAACAAGGCCTCATAACCAGCAACTTTGCCAGACATACCGCCAGTTAGAGATGTGTGACTGATAAATACTCCGGGGAGGGTCGTCAGTATTTGCTGAAGCTCTCACACAGAGAATGAAGTATCTTGGATCGCTCCCCACAACGCAGGGAAGTCCACCTATTGTAGCTTTTAGCGAGGACCCATTTCTTTGTTAGGGAGGGAGAATGATGCCCCGCCGGCCATGAGAGGTAAATGGTCGTCAGGTTCACGTGGTCGGTAGTGTTGGGAAACCAGAGTTTGTGTGTGCGTGCGTGTGTGTGTGTGTGTTAATTTGTTTTATATATATATATATATATATATATATATATATATATATATATATATATATATATATATATATACATATACACATATGTTTGTGTGTGTTTCTTCCAAGGGGAACACGTTGCCCTATCTGTTATCACACAAATGTACAAGAGATATATATTATGAGACCAAATGGAAACTAGGAATATGGAGCAATGACTGCTGATATGAATGCTGAAAAATACAAGTAGCAGTTTTTATATCTATTTGTTAGTAGAGGTAACAGATGATAACGGTAGTAGGGTGGAAGAAGAGGCGAGTCACAGAGCAGGTGAAGCTAGGGAGGTAACAGGATCTGTGTCCATGAAAGATAGTGTTTAGAATCAATGGAGGGATTCATAAGCCAACTTTCCTTTATGGAAGTGAAGCGTCGATGTCTAGAGAGAATGAAAGAATAATGTTGAAGCTGCTGGAATATATTGTTTGCATAGTATATGTATATAGTAGGCTATACAGGGGAAACTGAAAAGGTGAGAGATGTGGAGAAGTTAAGTATACCTTAGTCTTACCAGACCACTGAGCTGATTGACATGGTGATGCAACAGACGGGAACAGTGAGTGAAAAGATGCATCAGTGTTTTGAGATGGTATGGCCACGTGGAGAAAATGAAGCACAATCTGAAAATCTTGAGAATAGTAGGATAGGGAACTCTAGAAGATTCTGAATTAACAATGTACTGAGGGTTCAAAGCAAAAGTTCCTTCTTCGTATCCAAGATGCGCAAGAATCCGCAAAAGACACAGGTGAATGGCATAATGAGCAAGAGGGATGATGTGCTGATAATGAGTCTTATGTGTAAAAGTTATCTGCACCGGGGGTCATTCATTATTCTGCAGCTCAATAATGAATATGGCAGTGACTGCACTCCAGTACTGCTTACATGGAGCCACCCTACGAGGGGAAACGGCCTATATATATACATATTACATATATATGCATATATATGTATATATATTTGTGTGTATGTATATGAGGCACATGTAGGCTTAAGTATAAACAAGTATAACATTTTTTTTTGTGATGCTCACAGATGGTTTCATGTGCACTTGTACCGGGTAAACTATGTGCCTCTCTCTCTCTCTCTCTCTCTCTCTCTCTCTCTCTCTCTCTCTCTCTCTCTCTCTCTCTCTCTCTCTCTCAAGCATACTTTTATACTGCTTGATATAACAAAACCTAAAAGCAGTATGCTAATGAAGGCTATCAAGTCTTAAACAGCATTCTATAACAACCACAGATTGCTGGCTCCTCCCAACATACAGCTAAATTCTTTAACCTTTGTGATCTCTTTAATTTATTTATTTATTTATTTATCTATTTATTTATTTATTTATTTATTTATTTATTTATTTATTTATTCATCTATCTATTTATTATACATTACCAGAAACCACTGTTTTTCATTTCGAACCAATTTTCACAAAACAACAAAATAAAATCTTTATCTCTGTGTTTGTTTTTCCTTGTCATAAACTTTCCTTTACATTCACTTAATTTCTAATCTTTTAACGGTAATGAATATTTCATATATATATATATATATATATATATATATATATATATATATATATATATATATATATATATATATATATATATATATATATTATATATATATATATATATATTTATATATATATATATATATATATATACTGTATATATTTATATATATATACACATAAAAAATATGACGAAGTAAATGTGAGAGAGTGGGAGAGTTTTCGTATGCACATATGCCTTTCTGTACGCGGGAGTTCAAGTGTCGGTTTGGCGAATGTTAACGTTCATTCGATTGATGTCGCCGCTCGACTCGAGGTTTAACGGTCGGTAATTTTAGCCAGGCGGCTTATTAACGGCGCTTTAAGTTGGCGGGTTGTGTTTATTGTGACGCTTGGCTGATCAGAGAAGAGCGGCATTTTTTCTCTTGGTTTTTAGTATTACCTTTTTTGTGGGGACCGTTCACACATTCACATACAAACAAAAGAAGTGCGTATTATTATGTGGGATTAGGGATGGGTGCGGCGGTAGGTCCTTCATAGGATGGAGCAACCTATGCCCACGGACGTCTAGACCTATTCCGTAACAAATGTTGAAGGATATCACAGATTTCGTAGAACACAAAGACATTTCTTGCTTCATTTTAGGGCAGCTGTAAGGTGGAAACTTTATTTCCAAGGTTTTCATATAAGTGAAAGAATGGATGCATGGATACACGAATGAAATTAGAAATATAAAAGAAAAATATACAACAGCTCAGTTTATGTGCGGCATAGCAAGAGTACCGGCAGAGTGCTAACACATTTTTCTTTCTCTTTCTCTCTCTTTCTTAGCCGTAGCGGCAACGTCTTTCAACATACTGGGTTACCTTGTTGAGCTGCTTGATTCGGAATAATGATAAATGATTTAACACTGGAGGTTTGGCCAGGCCCAAAATATATCGTCTGATTTCGATCAACATTCATGTAAACTGGTCTGCAGACCTAGACTTATAAGGAGCCGGTATAGTGGGACAAATGGCTGGGTGGAAGAAGAGACCAGCTCCTCCGAATCCGTTATCCTTCTGAGCTGACAAGCCGATGCCTTTTACACTTTTCGGAGACGATGCTAGATGACGTCACTGCGGGTATACGAAATCTGAAAACATGAGTACATCAGATACTCTTGCTTTTTAACAAAACACAAGTGAAGGAATGAATGAATAAACAAAGCAAATATCGATGTAAATAAAAGAGATAAAAGGCTCCATTTGACTAGACGTGATCACTGGCAGTATCCTTACTTCTAGAAAAGGAATAGATACTGAATTTTATTTGCATTCTGTTGTTTCATGAGGTTGTCCCAAAAAAAAAAGTAGACTTGAAAACGAGATCTATGATAGAGCAAGAAGTTTGAATTACAGGGCTTTTGCTTCGCGTTAGACCAAATATTTTCTCTTTTTATGTATTTCATTCATTACCTATAATTAAATAGGGCACAATTTACTGCCTTGCTCACACACACATATTCACACACATGTGCATGTATTCCATCAACAGGACATATGTTTATAATTATGTGCACACGTGACTCATTCACCGACCTGCGTTTAAAACGCAGCCTCTTCGCCCGTGAAACCTAAATGAAAGGACCCTCATGCATTCTGGCCAGACTATGGAAAAATCTAAACAATGGAGTCCCGAAACAAAGAATGGGAATCTCTTAGCCTTAAGAAAATTGGCTCGATGTCTTCCTCCGGAAAAAATGATAAAAGTTTTTTATCAGGAAGCTCTCTCTCTCTCTCTCTCTCTCTCTCTCTCTCTCTCTCTCTCTCTCTCTCTCTATATATATATATATATATATATATATATATATATATATATATATATATATATATATATATATATATATAGACGTGTGTGTATGTGCGTGTAGTACCAAACCCCACTAATCTACCGGGGTGAGTCTAAACATTCCTGTGCAAGACTGAGGAGGCAAGTTATGATAAAGTAGTGTTTTATATATATATATATATATATATATATATATATATATATATATATATATATATATATATATATATATATTGTGTGTGTGTGTGTATGTGTGTGTGTGTGAAATCCTCACTAACCCACCAGGGTGAGTCTAACTATTTCCTTGTGAGACGGAACATGCGCGTTATGACAAAGTAGTGACACTTCAGGAAATCAGTGTTTCATAGATCATATTCCCCCCAAAAGAAAAATACCGGGCGTTACGCGAGTTCCATTTCATAACATGTAATAGGCAGAGAGAGATCAGGTAGATTTCTCAGAATACCTCTGAAGAACGGACGATTTTTGGGTGTGCCTGAATGAACTATAAGAAGGAAGAATATAAAATTCTCTCTCTCTCTCTCTCTCTCTCTCTCTCTTTCCGTAAAGAATGCGAACCAATACAAAATTGAAGACTGTTTCGCATACCTCTTTTCACAACAACCTATACAGATAAGTGAATGTCGTTTCAAAACGATTAACTATTACCCAGATTATATCTCATATTATAAAGCGAAAAGAAGTTTTATCAGTCTAATCAATGAAAACTTCTCTATGAAATTCCTAGATAATTTTAACGAATGAGTTCGTCTCACGCAAGTGATAATTATCGCTATAGCTTCCCGTTTAATAAGAACCATGAATCAGAAATGAAAATAACAGTTAAAAGGATTTAAGGAAATGTTTGTGAGTGTTTTCAGTTAACAGTGGCATATATGTATGTATGTATATATATATATATACACATGTATATACACACACACACCATCAATTCATCCGGGAATTTCTTTGATTTTACAACGCCACAATCAACGTCTCCGTCCATTTACCGGTTCATTCAAGCTAGAATGATAGCCAGAATGATTCCTTCTCTCTCTCTCTCTCTCTCTCGCCACTCGCTAGCTCTGAAGGCAGCCCATTCTTTTCATTCATTGCCAACGAGATTACGATAAACAGCAGAGCGCTTTTGAAGACGACGCCCAAGTATCGAAGTTGGCATCGGTCTGGCAAGGTACTAAAGGCATCTCTCTCTCTCTCTCTCTCTCTCTCTCTCTCTCTCTCTCTCTCTCTCTCTCTCTCTCTCTCTTCTATAGTAGTTAGTGAATTAGCCTCAACCTTCTGTAGGCTATTCCTCTTGGCTCGGTCAAACAGAACGCAAAAGAAATGAAACTAAAATTTGAAATTTAATTTTTTTCGTTATTTGTTGTCACCGTTATAATTGCCATAACCGGTAATGCTTCGTTGTTGTTGTTGTTGTTTTATTGTTGTTGTTAAAATCATATCTGTAGACTTATGAAAACTATTTTTCTTGTTTTCTCTCATTATCCAGCACTACCATTATGTTACTATAGTTTTAAATTCAATTTTTATAAAGACGTTCTTTCTCAGCCTCAGTCGCCAGATCCGCACGACTAAACAACTAAAACCAGTGGCGCACGAACAGCGAAATAAAAAAAAAAAAAAGAGATAAATTCCTCCTGTTAAAACGGTGCTACAAAGTCTGTAGTAATCCCATCCAGATTTGCTTTGAAGTTCGAGAGACGAAAAAAAGGTTAAATGAGGAAAGAGTGAAAAAGTGAGAGAAGAAATTTGTCTGATTTTGTTTCAGAGTAAGAACAAATACTACCGAGTTACGAGACGGAGGCGTTGTTTGTTGCTATTTTCGTTCTGTTTAGGCTCTAGGTCTACAATGACAGTACTGAACAAGTGAGTTTTCGTCGTTTTCATTTATCATATTTCTCCTGTCGATCTGAATTGACAGTACCGAATAAATACTACTGAGTTACTAGACTTAAAAGTTTTTATGATTTTCTCTGATTCTGTTTCCATAGATCAAACAAATGCAAAGATAAAGGTGTAATTCACAAAGCGGTTCGTGTTACAACATAAATTACATAATTCTTACATGAGGTTGTGATTACACTTATTTAAACGATGCTGCAAGTACAATAGCCTACTGTCCTTAGATAAATAGCTCTACTTTGTTAATGTAAAGACACAATTACCATTCTTCTTCATTCTAAATATGAATGAATACAAACATTTAGTTTAATGGAGATACAGTTATCTCTAATTTTTGTGATGATTAACAGTAGTGCGTTTATGTAAACATAAAGATATTTAGGTGCTGCTTTGGCTTGTTACCTACGCGTCACCTACTCTGAGGTACTAAACACCGTATGGTGAGTGTAAAAGAGACGGCTACACGAAGATATCGTTTATTGATATAATAATTTGTCGACCACACAATATAGAAATGGGTGTATATAATACTTTGATCCCCGAGGGGCTAGTACTAAACACGGCGTCCCAAGGAGCTTCCGCCATGTTTAGTACTAGCACATCGAAGTATGTGACGAGTGGATAACAAGCCAAAGCAGCACCGATATTTTTCTGATATATTGTTTGTTTTTAGTACCTACAGCGTTTCTTTTTCTTACCTAAATCGTGGTAAGTTTGGTAGCATTGCATCAATGATGAAGTCTTTTCGATGCTGTAATATAGTTTTAGAAGCCTGTCGTAAATGGTAATGCAGTTTTAGAAATAGGGCAATAATGATAATATCCTTTCAACTGTATAATACTCATGATAACGTCTTTTTCCAGTTGATATTGTTGCTAACATCATTTTAAAGGTATCATTCTATCATTCTAGACGCATGGCATTCATGATAATATCATTTTGGAGTAAGTCATGACCTAACGGTTGATTATTTGCACTTATCTTAACAAAAATATACAGATATTAGTATGGAAGATAAGCGATCAATCAGAGAAATAAGAAAATATGTCACAATATGATTAATAAAGTCAAAAGCTAAAAGTACAACAAGCTAAAAGACGTCTATAAGTCATTCTCAAACTACAGTAATCTTCCTTTAGTCGTGTGTCAGCTGAATCCATTTTACAAGAAATATACAATTTATATAAACTATCAAAATGTATATTCTTTCATGTCATGCACCATTATACATGAATATTTATATATAGATAACAGGTCAAAAACACCAAACGCGTGTGTGTGTGTGTGTGTGTGTGTATATGTGAGTGTGTGTGTGTGCGTGTGCGTGTTTATCTTTACCCTCAGTGTCATTTGCTAAAATTTTCACAGAACACATAATGGTATTCTTCACTGTCTATTTTCTATCAGTGTTTAAAAATAAACTGATTTAAGACAAAAATCAATTTAGAAATCATTTAAAAAAAGGAAAATAAATTAAATATGTTAAAAGTAAAAAAAAATTAAATTTATTTACGTAGATAGGTGTAAGGGAGGTCCTATAAATATTCTGTCTATTTATAAAAAGTATTTATATATCTGCATATTTATATATTTATGGTTAGATAGATATTCACCCGTCTTATACCCTCGCGAGAATTCTACTCATTCCCCCCATCCCCCCAACTTCTTTCACCCTCCGTGTTCCGTCTACCTGTCAAGACCTGGTGCTTACAGCCTACGGGTTCTCTGTTGCCCGTCCGTCTCTGTCAAAACGGGCGCCTTGCGCTGTTGCCACCACCCCCACCCTCCCCACCACCACATCCCCCCCGGCAACTTCCCCCTCCCCCGTAGACTACTTTTCATTCAGTGCAACCCAGTTTCAAGGTCATTCAAGACGCAACTCTGCATCTCCTTTTTTTTTTTATTCGCTTCCTTTTATTTTTAACTTTTTTTTTCCTCGCCCTTTATATCCTTTCCCTTTGATGCCTTTCAGCCTGTGCGGTCAGGGGCGTCGGGGAACAATTATGTTTACCAGCATGAAGTCAAGTCTAATTCTCTCTCTCTCTCTCTCTCTCTCTCTCTCTCTCTCTCTCTCTCTCTCTCTCTCTCTCTCTCTCTCCTGTCTTTAGTTGGATTCTTCTTGTGTCTGTCTTTCTATCTGTGGCTTATTTTATATATTTTTCATTCTTCTGTTTCCTTCACATTCATCGTTTGGAATTTTGTTTTGTTTTAACTTCATCTCTCTCTCTCTCTCTCTCTCTCTCTCTCTCTCTCTCTCTCTCTCTCTCTCTCTCTCTCATTGAAGAGTGTTTATATATTCTAATATTTAACTGATATTTATTTCATTGTTCACTCTAGGTATTATTATTATTATTATTATTATTATTATTATTATTATTATTATTATTATTATTATTAATGAAGACCTACACGTTGCCAACCATGGGTCAAACAATTTTTCACCAGCTTAAAAGGAACCCCTTATCGTAACCTGAGATAAATATTTTCACATGTCTCTTTCTAAACGAATCGATGTCTGGTTTGAATTATCTTCTTGTCTCGGTATTCACACCTCGGAAGAAGACGAAAAAATGTACAAGAAGACGTATCCGAAGAAATATCCAGTCGTACAAGAAGAAGAAGAAGTACCCGAAGAAGTATCCAGTCGTACAAGAAGAAGAAGAAGTACCCGAAGAAATATCCAGTCGTACAAGAAGAAGAAGAAGTACCCGAAGAAGTATCCAGTCGTACAAGAAGAAGAAGAAGTACCCGAAGAAATATCCAGTCGTACAAGAAGAAAAAGAAGCATCCGAAGAAATATTCAGTCCTACAAGAAGAAGAAGTGTCCCGAAGATTTATTCAACCCAACAAGAAGAAGAAGCGGTTGTCGGGAATGTAAACAAAAGACCACCATGCATGAGGATGATTATTTCTAACATTATATTTGTAATGACTCACACCTGAAATAAAATAAGGAAAAGGAATATATAGGAAGGACGAGGACGTGTCTGAATAATTGAAAGACAATGGAGAAACTTTTTAGAAAATCTGTGTAGTCCAATGTGGATTTCCTAAGAGTAATGCTAGTGTATATATACAGTATACCAATCCCGTCAAAAATGACAGCAGTATTGACGTAATTTTACTACTGCACTCAACAGCATATACCTCTGCATATGTCAATGAATACTGCTTCAGATATACTGCTTACGCCACGTTGTTTAAATAAGGCTGCACAAACATGATTGACTTAAAATACGTAAGCTGAAAGTCCTTGTCTCTCTTTCTTTTGATATATATATATATTTATTTTGATATATATATATATATATATATATATATATATATATATATATATATATATACATGTGTGTGTGTGTGTGTGTGTGTTTGTGTGTATACAGTATATGTATGTATGTATGTACTGTATATAATATACATATATATAGAATATATATATATACATATATATATATTACTAAAAACGCAAATTCACTGTGTATAAAGTTATTGCTTCCACAGGAATTTAATGATATGGGAAATTCAAAAAAGAAGATTCTTTATTTCCAAGCTTTTCGAGGCTCGTCTGCCTCCATCTTCAAGGAACCAAATAATGAAAACACACACACACACACACATAAATATTATTATTATCATATCATATCATATCATATCATATCATATCATATCATATCATATCATATATCATATGAAAATTAAAAGACAATTCTCAATGCTTAAAATGGTATAGCACCACATTAATCAAACCAACGGCCAAACACACCCCGCCCACCCCCCCCACCGAATAAATGATTATAGACCTTAATTTCGAAAGATGTTGCAACTCGTTTACGAGACGATAAGATAGAGAAACCCTCCATTAATTTTAACGTTTTTAATATATTTCCAAAACAAAACGGGATTTTAATCTGGAAACCCTCCAACTCTCGCCATACGTTTTCGAAAACACGGGAGAAGCAAAAAGTGCAAAAAAAAAAAAAGAGAGGGTTAGATTTTGGAATAGTTCCCTGACGAAAGCTTGCATTCGCACTGCGGGTGAATCGTTTCACGGATGACGAATCGAAGCACTGTCTCGTCTAAATATACAGAAGACTCTTTTCATTTCCAAGTGCCAAAATAGCAGAGATTTCAGCACCTACGAAGAAACTAAAAGTATAGAAAGGAAGAAGAGGAAGGAGAATGAGAAGATGCTTTCAAGATTTTAATATGCAAAGTCCAACGAGATTTACGCCTAGTGCCTTCATGTTTAGCCTAGGTCCGTAGAAAACGGTTGTGGTGGTTTTAAATTAACCCGGCCTTATGCCAGTAAGAGCCATTGCCCAAGGGCGTCTCGCAAGCGTGGTAAGATGCTAAGGGGGAATAAGAGGCTTGGCGTGAACCCCTGAACTCGACCCAAATCACCTAAAACCCGTAGAAACAGAAAAAAAAAGAAAGTGGGGCTTAACCTCTTAAGGAAGGAATGTTATACCAGGCAGGTAACGCAGAAGCAGGAGGAGAATTCCAGAGCTTAGCAGATGGAAAGGAACAGATGCTGCACCACGAAATCCCGAGAGGATTATCGATCTGCTATTTTCTCGCCGTTAGACACCTGGGCTACTACGGTATAGCTTTATGGGGGATGTACGAGAACCCGTCTTACTGCAACGGCTTATATATGCAACAAAAATAGGTTCACTCTACTCTTACCACTGAGAGATATCGTAGACATAAACTGCAAAAGATACGCAAGATTCATGTTCTGTTATTATTATTATTATTATTATTATTATTATTATTATTATTATTATTATTATGGAACGACCCCAAAATCGTGAACTGCAAAAGATACACAAGATTCATCTTTTGTTACTACTACTACTACTACTACTACTACTACTACTACTACTACTATTATCATTAATAATAATAATAATAATAATAATAATAATAATAATAATAATATTATTATTATTATTATTATTATTATTATTATTATTATTATGGAACGACCCAAAAATCGTGATACCTCACAAATTTCCCACTTAATAGAATGCCCATACTTGAAGAAAAGAGAGGGTAGTAAGCACGAAGTGAATAAAAAAAAGTGTAAATGAATCAGTAGAAATCATCATGTAGATAGATATAAGCATTACCGAAATAATCTTCAGTACACGTCACAAAAACCAAGACATTAGTAAAAGTCGCTTCAAAGAAGTATCACGACCTGTGCTGTACCTGTGAGCAATGGCCTCAGTATTACAGTACAGGAACAGTACAGGAAAAAAAAAACCAGTCTCCGCTTTTACAGCTAAATGTTAGTAAACGATTCATTTAAGTAAATGCATAAAGAATGACACCGACTGGTCAAATTATATTTTCAAAGTTTTTCTAACAGCCAATGCTGGTAGCATGATTTCGGGGCAAAATCGCATTCTGTTTTCACGTAAGAAAACTGACTTTATTTGTCTTCATCAAAGGTTCTAATTATTCATTCTTCACTGACGGAAAATTTCCATTTTATTTTCCTACCAACGTTTAACGGTAAGTGAACTTTCGCTCCATGATAAATAATGATATCGCCTCCATTTTCATCTATAATGTAGCTCCTCTGGTTCAAAGATTTTTATGAACTATCTTATATATTTCATTTATCATGAAGAGTTCCTCTTCCATAGAAAACATTACAAAACTTCACATGACAACGTAAATTTCATAAATCTTTTTTATTTAGTGAAAATTTCAGTTTAAATTGAAAAATTACGTGACACACAAGTGTTTATGTAACCGTGCTTTCTCCGCTGGTAAAATCATTCTGCTAAATCCTCCGAAGTGTAATTATTCAGGGCAAATAATAAAACGAAGACGACGGCAAAATTGATATCTGTGCACTTAGAGGCTCTGCACAAAAGCAACAGATTTCATCAAAATCACAAGTACCAAATGACCCAGAGTCGGAGTGCCCATGAGACAAAAACGAGGTCAACAAACCAATAGATTTCTCGGGCGGAATCTCACTAAAGTGTCGAAGATTAAGACATTCGACATTTAAGCGCAGTCTGGGTTCCTCACATCAAGGGACATTCCAACTTAGAAGCCGTGTTTGTGTGTTGGCTGGTGGGGTCGGGGCGGGGGGGGGGGGAAGGAAGAGAGTTGGATACAAGATATTCTTGGGGGAAGATTTCCTTGGAACCACTGTGGCACCGCCGATGGCTTCAGCACATAACACCTTCAACAAAAGACGCCTTTAAACTTTTCTCTTTTCTTTTTTATTTTCTTTTGAGACGGGCGGTGCCAATGAGCGCCCCCCCGCCTTTTTTTTTTTTTTGCACAAAGGGCTTCAATCGATCGTCGGCTGAAAATTGAAAGGAGAAAAACAAATAAATGGCGGGAACAAGTCCAATCTTTTTGGAAGGAAGGTCATGTGTGAAATCAGTTCTCAAACATTTCTGGTAGAACGCAACCATTTCAGAACGAACTGCAAATAAAGACCGATGATTAGAGGTAAATAAGAAACAAATATTTACGGAAATCAAACCATTGATAAGGAGCAAATAAGAAGCGATTATTCACGGAAATCAAACAAAACGTACTCGCGAATTAAATACGCAGACGATAATGATCAAGGAGAGCACAAAACAGAAAAAAAAAACTCAAAGGAGCCAAAACAAAGTAAAATAAACACTTAAATACTGAACCTCACGCACACCATCTTATCAGCTCCTACATTGTTCCTCCATTTACAAACCTCTGCTGCTTCCCTCAATCTTTAATTCGGCGTTGATATTGTTTTCCCTTTACGAGCTTATTCGTCATCATATAAGTCCGTCTGTCTGTCTGTCGTGGTCGTCCCCACCCACTTGCATGTGCTAATGTATTCTGCATAGTAATCGGGCGTCGTAAATGCTATACGTTTAATTCAAAACCTTTGCATCTAATTAGAGTGAGCGTGTGAGTGTGTTCGTGCGTGCACTAGTACTATACGCGGATTTAACAGCTTCTCGGTCATGGTTTATTCACTCCTCTGGGCTCTCTGGTCTCATTGTGACCAGTTGTCTGGTGCTCGTTAGGATCACCTACCCACGTACTGACCAGACCCAACGTAGCTTGACTTCAGGCATTCGATTTAAAAGCTGTGTGTACTTCCATTTGCATATAATGATACTAAATAGAATTTTTCTTTTTTACTCCGTGCATCAATACAATCAATGTGGTTTCTGTCGACGTGTACTGTGACGTAATAACTGTAAACAATTAGGTGTAGTACAATTCAAACTGAACTCTTTTAGCGCTGGAGAACAGTCCTTTCACGACTTCATTATTTTTTATATGATGTTACTAAGATTGCCTATAGTTTTGTGTGTGCGTTTGAATGAAGAAACCACATACTTTTAAAACATGCATCCACTTTATGACCATGCGAATTCATCCATTACATAATTGTCCGCATCTTCATCGTACTAAACCTAGCACATGCGTCTAGTTTTGAGAGAGAGAGAGAGAGAGAGAGAGAGAGAGAGAGAGAGAGAGAGAGGTTGCGCGCGCGTGCGCCCGCTAGTGTACGTGTTTACGAATGGGCTGGTGGTCGGTAGCCATGCCCAGACTGTCCACAGCGAGCATTACACTCTACCGCCAGGAATGCGCCAAACCCTCTGATCTCGCCGACGACACATCCTTCCCTCACACTCCCCTACCCCATCCCCTCTCTCTCTCTCTCTCTCTCTCTCTCTCTCTCTCTCTCTCTCTCTCCGCCCCTTCCAAATACCCCCTGGTCCCCTATCCAAAGCCCCTCTGCTGCCCAGAATCTCCCCTCCCCTACACCCGCCATTCACATCTCCCCATCACCCGGTCTCTTCCTAACAACCTTCCATATGTAGTTCCTTCATCCACTCTCTCTCTCTCTCTCTCTCTCTCTCTCTCTCTCTCTCTGTATGTGTTCTTGTAGGCTTTAATAAACGTTCTGAAATAACGTCATGGATGATATTGGTCTAATGTTGAAAACTGGGAACGAACTTGTTACTGACCTGTTATTAAGGCTAAACTATCACGGCATCTCACTCTCTCTCTCTCTCTCTCTCTCTCTCTCTCTCTCTCTCTCTCTCTCTCTCTCTCTCTCCACACTTCCATTTCCCTAAGGGGCCGTTAAAACTGAAAAGAAATAAGAGAGCCGTTAAGACAGTGTCTTGGATAAAAGTGTAGAAGAGAGAGAGAGAGAGAGAGAGAGAGAGAGAGAGAGAGAGAAATCTAAGCAGGAGAAAGATCATGATTTTACACCCTCCTTGGCTCGAATCACTTTACACTCTCTTACGTCGCCTTTGAAAAACGATATTACATTTTCCTCCTTTTTTCTGTGAATGAATTCACGGCTTATAGGTACATGAAGCGGCTGTTGTTTTATTGCTGAAGTCACACACACACACACGCACACACACACACACACACACACACACGCCCTCATGCACACAAACACATACATACGTTTGTGCATGAGACATATTCTACTTATAGTTCTTTCCTCATCTACTCTCCATATTCGTATACATTTTTTTAAAATCTATCTTTGCATCTTGCATTTCTACCCAAAAAATTAACTGACCGATAATTACGATAATTACCTTCCGATATTGCCGTTGTTATCTAGAGAGAGAGAGAGAGAGAGAGAGAAATGCTGTAAGTAGCAGTTACAGAGAGGGAGTGAGAGAAAGAGAGAGAGTATGAGACATAAATACTTTAAGTACTAGTTACTTGAATAGAGAGAGAGAGAGAGAGAGAGAGAGAGAGAGAGAAACTAACAGAAATAAAGTGTCACAGTTTCTATGTTCCTGTTCCCATGGCATGGCACAAGGTCAATTATTGTACAAGGTCTGGTGCGGGTATAAGGTCGAGGTACTGACCTCTTCTCTTCTGAACCTGTGCTTCTACAACTTCCTCATACTCAGTCGGCTTTCGAGCCTCGTCGTAGCCCATTACCGCTTGCATCATGCTGAAGAGGTATTTAGTAAATTTCTAAACACGAAGCAGATATTAACACTTTAAGGTTTTTTTCAGGAAAAAATTAAGGATTTAAATATTCATTTATATGGATGTTCCGGAAAATATCTGGGTAATGCAAAAATTGCCATAAATTTCTTCCCGAAAATATCTGTCATATATTAAAATTCTGTACAACGTCTTTTAGAAAAAAATATCCGGTGAATTTTTTTTTTTACAAAATTTTCTACAAAAAATCAAGCATGTATAAATACTTCCTTGGATGTGCTTTCATTCTGACAACATATAAAAATTCCCACGAAATTATTTTTCAAAATAAAACCAACGACATAACACTTTCAACAGCATTTGTTCAAGTAAATTCAAGCTTATGTGAACATTTGTATAGCATTTTTTATCATAAAAAGAAACAGGAATAGTCATATATAAACCTTTCTTATATGATTTTATTTCAGAATAAAATTTTCTTTAGATTTTTCTAGTAATAATAAGAGCCCAATGACTTTCCCTCAGTAACGTTCATGAAAAAATCTAATTCTTTTACATTTAATTTTTTTTTCCTTGTCATCGTTCTGAAATCGGAGAGTCAGAGATCGAAGTTAGGGTTCTCATGTCGCTTTCAGTATTATTTTCAGCTTGAATTTTTTGCCATAAGTTTTATCCCACATCTAAATGGTTCGGTCATTTACGGCCTTGAATAAGTACACGTATTTCAGTCTTAGAG
>NC_089763.1:43366968-43376968 GCF_040412425.1 Macrobrachium rosenbergii | reverse complement strand
TGAATTTAAATCCTGGCAACATTTTTTCTCACTATTAGAAATTAGTAATGCCATACTAAGTATTTTTTTTTATTATGGGACGTTTAAATAAACAGTAGTAAACATAGTTTGAATGACAATACCTTCATAAAATGGACGATTGATTGATTGATTTATAGATTTTAGGCCGCCCAACACTCAAAGATGACAATGTATGAAGTCTGAAGTTCATCTTCCAATACATACAAATTATAGTGATTTATAAAACGTCAAGCTTAGTGGAAAGCCAGGCATGTGGACTGGTGGAGAGGCAGCCACATAAATGAGCATAAAGTTCTCGGTGATCTATTCTTCACTTACCATCCGTTTTCGGCGAGCAGTCAGGGACGGTGGGAAGGTAGCCACAGTACCGAAATCTCTTGAAGTATCTGGGGAAATAAGTGAACAGAATAGAATAGAAGAGAACATAGAATTTAGGTCAAAGGCCAAGCGTTGGAGCCTATGAGGTCATTCAGCGCTGACAGGGAAATTGACAATAAAAAGGTGTAAAAGATGTAACAGGAGGAAAGCCTCGCAGTTGCACTATGACTCAACTGTTAGGAGAGGGTGGAAAGTAACGCGGAAAAATTAATATGAACTGAGGCACAGTAAAAGGAATGAAATGGGTTTCAGCTAGGGACCAAAGGGACGCTGAAAAGAACCTTGGTAATGCCTACAGTGCACCCACGTGAGGTGCATTGACAGCACCATCCCATAGGGCGGTGGTTCTCAATCTTTTTTTACTGATGGCACCCTAACTAAAATAATCATCATCGTGGCACCCCTTCTTCACCATCCCACCATAACGCATGAATTAACTCCTTATTTAATAAATAAAAACATTATCCACACTCAAACCAAAATCAGCACACCGTACATGCAGAAATATACTGTACAAACAAAGAGCATATCAGAAGAATTAGATAAACATAATTAGAGTAGAAACACTGATAATGATTATATGAAGACTTCTGCAAACTTTTTTTTTTCTTTTTACAAATGTTCATCGAGATAATCTAGCCAAGACAAAAATCATGACAATCTTGCGGCACCCCTAGGCACTGTCTGTGGCACCCAAGAGTGCCACGGCACCCAGTTTGAGAATCACTGCCGTAGGGGGTGAAATAAGTGAGAGATTAATGGCTAAGCTCCTAGCAGCATCTACTCTGATACTGACATCTGCTGACCCCAGGAAATAAACTATGTGGACAAAAAAGACCACAGAGTCATTTATTTACACGCAGGAGAAAGACCTACTTCGTCTTTAAAGTGGGATTTGGTAAGATTCCCAGTTTTCCTTCTACGAGGAAACATATTTTTACAATATATGGAGAACGTGACAAGAAATTCCACTTCTGAATTTTTTCTCCCTATTCAGTTCTGTCTACACGCGCACATCCACTGTAGTCATTTGTTAGGGGGATATATTCAGATTGGAGAACAGCATGGAGCTAGTAACCTCATCCCAAAAGATTTTTTGCGAACAGGAAGGTTCAACCATGTAGGTGATATATATATATATACAGTATATATATATATATATATATATATATATATATATATATATATATATATATATATATATATATATATATATACATATATATATATATATATATATATATATATATATATATATATATATATATATATATATATATATATATATACTCTTAAACTCTTAAATATGAGCCGACACATGTTTAGAAGTATCTCTAGACCGCCTGGGACAAGCTGACATTAGATCTGTAATTTACGATGATCTACTCTTGGAGACCGAGCACAAATGAACTTACATAAGAGATGACGCCTCTAATAAGGTTTTAATCACAGGTATGGGGATTCCTCGCGGGAATTTTCATCGATCATAACCAACACGTAATCCTGGAAGATTTTAGAAACGATTTCATCTCGTATTCTCCACGAAATTACAGTAGGTTCTGCGCAGGGACTGATTAGTACCTCGTAGATGCTGCTGCAGAACTGTGATTAATTAAGATGGACATTTTCGTTGTGATCAAACCTTCCAGCCTCAGGAGTATTGTGATGATGTGATTATTCATGATTAATATTTCCCTGTCTGCTGCGTGTGCGCGTAATTATGTGCGCGCGGTACTAATCTTCATTTTGTCAATTCGAGGCCGATGAGTCGGGTAAAGGATGGCTAAGGAAGAGGAAACAAGAAAAAGGAGTGCTGAGGATCAAGAAAAAGGATGTCTAAGGAAGCTAACCGAAAGGGAGGGTAAAGAACAAGACAAAAGGAAACAAGACAAAAGAAAACAAGAAAAAGGAATACTGCGGAACAAGAAAAGGGAGGGCGAGGTACAAAACAAGAAAAAAACAAGGCTAAGAAACAAAAGAACGGAGGAATAAGGAAAAAGAAGGTAAAATAAGGAAGGATAAGAAAGTGGAAAACGAAAAAAGAAGAAGAAGAAACCAAGAAAAGGTGATACTACGGAACAAGAAAAGGGACGCTACGGAAAACAACAAAAGACAAGGCTAGGAAACAAAAGAAAGGCGGGATAAGGAAAGAGAGTGTAAAAAAAGGGAGGCTCAGAAAAAGAAAACAAGAAAAAGGAAGGGCAAGGAACTAGAAAAGGCGGGCAAGGCAAAGGAGGGAGTAAAACCGATGAGGAATAAAAGGGAAGAAAGAGGAGGGCTGAGGCAGAAAGAAAAGGAGGTGAAGGAGGGCAAACAAGAGAGGATGGGGAAAACCAAGGAAAAGGAGGAATTAAGGACAATAAAAAGGAGGGCTAAGGAAGAACAAGAAAAGTAGGACTAAAGAAGATAACAAGAAAACAGAGGCTAAGGAAGAGGTAAACACGAAAATAAAAGGCTTAGATTGGTTTGACTAACAAACGAACGACAGAGTCGATTCTTAAGGTAAGTTTAGGTTAAAAAATATACTGGTTACAGGAATTCAGGAAACACGGAGGAAAGTATAAAGTTTCACGTTTTTGTACTGAATGATATGCAGAACTCTTGGCCAGTGAGGAAATGGCAACCCCAAAGAATGAACTTCAAAAACCTTTACATGCACAATATATTCGTTAACTTCACCCTTTAAGCTCAATGTTCATTTCACTTGGTAGCTGTCGCCAATACTATTAAAAAAATCTGTTCGGAAACACGCCAAGGTCGACTTTGAGGCTCTGTAGCTTAGGGAGAACCCTGCCACGGACATGAGGCTCCAAATGGACCCCCACTATTTTGGTCCGTTCTTTTAACATAATTTTCTCAGTAATTTTAACATAAGACTTAATATTCTTGCTTTGGGCACCGAGGACTCTTCAGACATTTTTTAAAACCCTACAGAACAAGGCCTGACGATTTCTTTCTTGATGGGGACTCCTTGTCAATTTAGAGCTGCTGTAGACTTGAGCAAGCCCATAATGCGGTCATAGGCATCGCCTCCAGAAGTGTATGTTGCATATTCCTGCAATATATAGTGTTAATAGGATCTTTTCGTTCACAGAGGTGAATCCACCTCATCCTCGTGGCGTCGTCCTTAGGAAATCTATGAAGAATAAGATCCTTATTTTTTTTCCTATTTTCAAAGCACCTGTATAATTTACAAGAGTTGGGCATACTTCTTAAATTATCACAATTGCAGCAAGAAAGAGAAAATGAAAAGCCGCCATTACAGACAATATCGATGCGGAAGCAAGGTCTACATGCTGTGTTTGTTTGTAAACAGACTGACTAATCAGAGATCCCCAAGGACCGTGAGGTGACCCCGTGATGTCACGACATCTACCGGCGCACTAGGTCCCAATTTTGGGTCAGTCGTGGGAAGACCTTGTATTCTCTAGACCTTGAGCAAGCCTACCTTGGTGTTTCTCAATCCCAAACGGGTGTTGGGAACGCTATGAATCTCACGGATATTTGGGGAAACTGGATGAGTTATGGAGCAAATTACAGACCAAATCTACTCCTTGTCATGGAGCAATAACAAAGGCACCCTTACTCCTAAAATGAACAGGTTTTTGGTTCTCTTGCTGATAAGCTTCCCTACAAAATCTGGAAATATTTGCAAACTTATTATAAGGCCTCTAAGGGCCCTGTTTAAATCCCTCCAAGGGAAGGACATCTTCCTCTTTCATTACTTCTTTGGATTCAAGGAAAGTGTATCCATATCGTCTTGCATTTACTTATTGGAAATATTCTGATTATACTCTAAGGTTCAGTGACTTTCTTTCCTTCTATTGCCAAGTTTTGGAATCCACTTCTATTTCTGTTTTCCGCCTCTTCTACAACTCATACAACCTTTCTTTCGTTAAAGTGAAAGGCTGTCGCTTCCCTCCTTTCCCATCAATTTCTTGAGCCTGGGTTAGAAAAGCTAATTAGGTTACCCATAGGCCTATGCTCTTGCGGTACAAAATGAAACAACAGCCAGCGACATAAGAACAAATCCTTTGTGTCAGCGCAGAGGTCTTGAAATGAGAGTCGCCGGTCTGGGGAAACTTTGTTGAAGAAAAAAGAAAAGGAATGTCATGATTTCCCAGCAGGACATAAGTAGCAAATTACTCCAAGGAAATACGCTCTGGTGTGTGGTTGAAATAGTAGGTCTCAAAAATTAGATTTGCTGTGTATGTTAAATCAAGTTATCCGACTGAAAAACGACGTTGCAGGAAAATCACCTTAAAGGAAAATGTTACTGTTAGCACACACACACACACATATATATATATGTGTATCTATATATATATACTGTGTGTGTGTATATACAGACATACTGTGTATATATATATATATATATATATATATATATATATATATATATATATATATATATATATATATATATATATATATATATATATATATATATATATATATATATATATATATATATATATATACTAGTACTGTCACTACATATCACGAACGATTCAAGTGAAAAAGATATAGCCATGTTTAGGAAGTGGTGTCATAAATCTGCTTCATCAATCATTAATCGTTGACAAACACTCTTTATACGTAATCAATGAAAACAACATTCACATTATTCTATCCGAAATGAAACGAAGAAATTTCTAAGTTACTTACACATGATAGAGATTGGTCGGAGATCCAGAATCCATGTGTGCGTCAGAAATATTCAGCAGGAGTTCAGTCGACAACTCCACATGGTACAAATGCCTAAAATTACAGGTACAAAAACAAATTAGTTACTTCTTATTAATAACAGGCATGTGGTTAAATATAAGCGATCCTCACATAAAGATGAAAGGAGGAGATACCGAGACTCTCGACTTTTATTCTGAAGTCATCTTCAGGGTGCACCCTGAAGATGACTTTTAAATAGAAGTCGAAAGTGTTGATATTTCTTTATTTTATTTTCATGCAAGAAAAGGATAGAACAGAGCAGAATATAGAATTTAGGAAAAAGGCCAAGCGCTGAGACCTACGAGGTCAACAAGCGCTGACGCTGAAATTGACAGTGAAAAGGTTTAAAAGGTGACACAGAAGGAAAACCTCGTAGCTGCACTGTGAAACAATTGTTATGAGAGGGTGGAAAGTCAGATGGAAGAAAAGAGAATATGAACAGAAGTACGGTAAAAGGAATGAAAGTGGTTGCAGCTAGGGGCCGAGGGGAAGCTACAAAGAACCTTGAGTAATCCCCACAGTACATCAGGTGAGGTGCACTGACCGCACTACCCCTACACGGGGTCATTTCATGTGAAGATCTCTTATATTCTTCATCCATGGGACCGTTGTGGAAATACATGATATACGGACTTAAGAGTGTCCTAAATTCGTTAGTGTACCTGATAATTCTTCCCTGTTTTACCTACTGGCGTATCCCATTTTTTTTTTAAGTTTTAGAGTGTTCCAGCCAAAGCTCCCCAGTCTCTGATATTTTATAACATATCGAAATTTCAGCTGTCTGCGCTGTCGCATTTTCCACCCAAATTTCCTCGAAAGATGGGCCAATTAGAACCTCTGAATAGTGCCAAAATTTTGAAGGTTATTTTCTCAAAATAAGGAAAAAAGTGGCTTCCGCCAGTTCGTCAAACTAGGGACGAATTATGACCGCGACTTGAGAGAACCAAAACTTAAGTCAATAACACTAGGGCCTTGTTTTCATTTTTATTTCATTTATGGGCAAAAGAATATTTTCATACGGTCATTTTACTCGTTCCCGATGACTTGAGTATGATACACGTTTTCTTAATACCATGCTAAACGTTTCTCTAATGATTGGTGTTACCATTCAGAAAAACGATTTACCCTACTCACAAGGATGCCAAAAGTGGAATCCTCTTGAAAGCAGCTTCGGCCAATGACACCAGGGGTTGCCGTCCAGGTTCCTATAGGGATATTGGGATAACTGAGGCTTTGTTACACACACACACACACACACACACATATACACATATACATACACACACACATATATATATATATATATATATATATATATATATATATATATATAACATATATAATATATATATATATTTGTATATATATATATATATATATATATATATATATATATATTTGTATATATACATATACATATATATATAATTAATATAATTAGAGAGAGAGAGAGAGAGAGAGAGAGAGAGAGAGAGAGAGAGAGAGAGAGAGAGAGATAATGTCTGCATTAGTCACTAAAGTCGTCAGTCTTTGAAGTTAGAAATAGGGAGAGGTAGAAAGAGAGAGAGAAAATTATGTTTACTTTAGGTAACGGTTCTGTCAGCCTTTGAAGAGAGAGGAGAGACGGAGGAGATTATGTTTACACCAAGACATCAGTCTTGTCAACCGCTGAATAGAGAAAGAGATAGAGAAACAGACTGTTGGTGCTTGTAAGGAAAATCACAAAGAAAGAAGACATAAAAGTAAGAATATATATATATATATATATATATATATATATATATATATATATATATATATATATATATAACTGAATCACGAAAATATGAATATATAAATAAAGATAATGCCACGAAGGAAAGAGAAACAATGGAGTACTGCGGAGCGTTTCGACTTTGTGACATTACCTTTATATACTGTATATATATATATATATATATATATATATATATATATATATATATATATATATATATATATATATATATATATATATATATATATATAAATATGAGGCTATCAGTCGAGAAACATGCCAAGCGCCATCCTGGGTCAAAGTATTTTTAATTTAATTTATTATACTTTTAAAAATGGCACTTGGCATGTTTCTCGACAGAAAAGTTCATATATATTCCTAAAAAACACATGAGTGTCAACATTACTGTACAGTATACAGTAATTTTGAAGTTAACGGTAAATATCCGCACCCGATATCACTGAAGCTTCCATCTTGCTTCTGATTGGTCGATGTGACTGAATTATAACATTTGGACGACGGTGAGAAGCACCGAGCTTCTTCCTTTCAATATTATTGTTCAATATTATTATCATTATTCAGGATATTGGCTGCGGATTCGCAGACATTAAAAAAATGAAAATATAAATATTAGATGGTATTTTAACTTAATGCAAAAATTATTCCTCTTTTTGCACTCCTTCAATTGAATCTAGGGCCTTAATGTAACCCACTGCCACTCATAAGCAGAACCCGTTACCTCTCGAGACAAGAAAGTTCCCTCATGTATGCATGATAAACCGTAATAATAATAATAATAATAATAATAATAATAATAATAATAATAATAATAATAATAATAATAATAATAATAATAATAATAAATAATAATAATAATAATGTATTTTCACATATGACAAGCGGAAAAGAAAGTGACAAGTATTACTTACACGCTGACAAGTGAGTCCAATCCCAAAAAAGTGTCGGGGTGAATATACTGAATCCTGTTGAAGTTCAGTTCTCTGAAAAAGGACAGTAACACTTCACAGTTAATTCTAGAGTAAAAATACGGCTTAACAAGAACTCTAACGTTATTTATCTATTCGTTGGTTTATCCCTAACGAAAAATTCATTAATTATAAAAAGCTTGCATTCTTCATTTTTGTGGTAGGAGACACGACCAGGATACTGTAAATTTCCCCACAGTGTGGGAAAGTATCCACAACCAACCCTGGTGAGTTCATAAGAAGTCTGCATAACCCGCTGAAGGAAGGAATGAGAATGACTGTATCATCTTCTCCTTTGACAGGATGGCCGGGAGCTCGAGAGTTCCAAGCCAAAGGTAAGCAAAATGCACAGCTGAAGAGAGTTCTGAATTAAAGCTGTCAGGTACGGAGGAATGCTTTGCATACCGACCAGACGGGAACTCTCGACAAGTGGCACAGGAAGAGTTGCATTTAAGGAATAGTTGGGGCCTTGACGGGAGTCTACGGTTGGAACTTACAGCAGTGAATGAGGTCAAAGGATCTGAAAGGGAATATCTACAGGTGTTATTGTATTACTACTACTACTATAGCACTAAGGAGGTTTATACTACCTTCGGCCAGAGCTCTTCAGGAACCCAGCAAGTCTCAGATCGTCTGTGTCCATGGACCTCTATCCTGGACACTTTCTTTCAGTTATTTATTTCTACATCAATATGGAGCACACTTCACATTTTATTATAACTATTATTCACGAATGAACCCTATTCTTATGAAACAAGCCCACAGGGCCATTGACTTGAAAGTCAAGCTTCCAAAGAATATGGCGTCCTTTAGGAAGAAGAGGAGGTAAAGGGAAATACAGAGAGAAATCTCACTTATCAAAAAGAAACAATAAATTCATAAATTAATAAACAGATAAAAATGTATTAAAATGCAAGGAGAAAAGTAAGTATAACTTAGTTTAACCAGACCACTGAGCTGATTAACAGCTCTCCTAGGGGTGGCCCGAAGGATTACATTTATTTTACGTGGCTAAGAACCAACTGGTTACCTAGCACGGGACCTACAGCTTATTGTGGGATCCGAACCACATTATGACGAGAAATGAATTTCTATCACCAGAAACAAATTCCTATAATTCTTCATTAGCTGGTCGGAGAGTCGAACGCTGGGCCAACAGTGTTCCAGGCGACAGCTCTGCCCACCTTTCCAACGCAGAACTTAATAAATAGCATTAAAGCAGTAACGCACTGAATCTTGGCTTGAGTTTCTGAAGTTCCAATTACACGACATCCTCAGAGAGACTGTTCCACAGTCCAACGGTGTAAGGAATAAAGGACCTCTGGAACTGAGAAGTTCTCACAGAGTGTAATGAGCAGTGCACACGCTGTCATCGAGGTTTTCTCTCCCCCTCACTGTACATCTTCACACACCATTTTCTTTGGAGTTCGAATGTCAGCCATTATTTTGAAATGCCCTACCTAACTACATTCTCTGGGAGACAGACGAAAATTGAGCATACTGGATAAGCTGGAGATAAAAAATGGAAGTATTAAAGTAAACATTACCTAATGGTGGAAAATAAAATACTCCATGTCGATCAGGGACAAATTCTTCTCTCTGGATTATTCATTAAAGTACGTTAGTAATGAAAAAGGAAAGACGATCGTTACCCTCCGAACCAGTGTTAGTGAAAAAGAGGCCCTTCATTATGCCACACGCCAACGCCTCTAATAAAAGACAATAAAAAACTTCAACATTTGCATGACAGGAGTAATAAACATCCGTGGCGTGCAGTGTGGTAATTGAAGGAAGCAGCAAAGGAAATTACTGGAAAGGACTCTGCGTCATTTCAAGGACGAATCGTGCCTTCAAACTGACACCTCTTGAACATTATATATATATATATATATATATATATATATATATATATATATATATATATATATATATATATATATATATATATATATATATATATATATATATATATATATATATATATATATATATATATATATATATAATATATATATATAAATATATAACTGAGCCGAAAATTCTTGTTGCGGTGATATTTTCCAGAAGTGTCTTCATCACAAACATTTAAAAACCCCCAAGAGAGAAATCAAGAGATGGTGTTTGAATATCT
>NC_089763.1:43336968-43359468 GCF_040412425.1 Macrobrachium rosenbergii | reverse complement strand
TATATATATATATATATATATATATATATATATACATATATATAATATATATATATATGTGTGTTGGGAGAAGGCATATTAAGAGAAAAAGTGTGAAATAAATCTAAGGAGAAATCCACTTCATAAGTTAGACAGTATATATAGCAGTTTTACAGCTTGGGGAAGAAATATAGATATATAATGGATGAGAAGTAAAAGGCTATTTATCACATCAGTGATTCATATACAATCAGAAAGCTACAAAGCTTAAGACGGGATGCTGAAAAATATATCTTTAGGGGTACAGCCTACAGAATGCTGCAAAAGACAAACTGCACAGTGACACTCTAACCTACCCACAAGAGAGGTTAATAAGATTATCATCTCACCCGTAATCTTGTTTTGTTCTTGCAGATTATCCACCCACCTCTGCCTGACCTGTGCGTTTGCAACGAATGAGATATGATATTTATCACATCATGATTATATACAATCAGAAATATAAATTTAATATATTATATCGGAAATAATATATTTTCTGTTATGTTACCGAAGGGGAATTTTAATTGATAAAAGTCCATTCTCGAACCAGCGAAAGGAATCAGGAAATTTCGTTAAACCAGTCGGCCACAAGAGAGGTATAGTGAATAACATCTCCCATATCATCGAATCATATTTGGAGATGATATCCACCCACCTCTGCCATGTTGATATATATGCGCTTATATATATATATATATATATATGACTATTTATTTCATCACCTCTTTGATTCATATACAATCAGAAAGCTACAAACGTCCTTTAATATCCAATTCACTCCCTCGGAAATAATATATTTTCATATATGTTACCGAAGGGGAATTTTTAATTGATAAGACCTTCCATGGGGAAAACCAGCGACGGACGAGGAATCTACAGTGAAAAACTAACCAGTCGGATCTTCAAGAAAATAATGAATAAATCCCATCATCTTACCCGCTCGAACTCAGGTGCACAAAGATGATATCCACCCACTGCCATATTCTAACGTTTGTCACTTAACCTATTATGACTATTTATCACATCACCGTGAATTCATAACAATCAGAAAGCTAAAAAAAAAAAAAATAATATATGAACCATATGTTACCGAAGGAATTTTTAATTGATAATAATACCAGTCCCGTGGGGTCGAACCAGCGACGGACGTGAATCAATCTTCTGTTACTCTAACCAGTCGGTACTAGAGGTGAGGCTGAATAACATCCCATCATCTCACCCGTCGAACTAGGTGACCGTTTGATGATATCCAAGTCGCCATGTTAACCAGTGCTCAGTTCGTTTGGCACGAACAATGACTATTATCACATCATTGAACCATGGAATCAATCTTGGGTTCTTTCTCCAATTGGCAAGCGAAGTCATTAAATGGTGAAACGTAAAATAAACGACAATCTTTGAGACTTTTTAATACAGGAATCATGCATGACACACTAAAATAGACAAGAGAGTAAATTCAAGCTTTTTTTTTTTTTTTCTAAAATATATATGAAAATATATTTTTCTTTTTCTAAAATATATTAAAGGTTTTTCTTTTTCTAAAATAGGCAAGGTTTTTCTTTTTTTTAAAGAGAGCAGAGGTTTTTCTTTTTCTAAAATAAGCAGAGTTTTCATTTTTCTAAAATATGCAAGATTTTTTCTTTTTTTCTAAAATAGGCAAAGTTTTTTCTAAAATAGTCAAGGTTTTTTCTTTTTCTAAAATAGAGAGAGTTTTTTTTCTAAAAGAGAGAGAGAGTTTTTTTTTTCCTAAAATAGGCATCTTGGTTTTTTTTCTAAAATAGAAAGAGAAAGTTTTTTTTTTCTATTTTTAGGCAGAGAGTCTTGAGAGAGGAGTCGATAAAGAGAGAGAGAGAGACAAAAATATTTCTCTTTTTTGTGTGATTAGAGAGAACTATATACATCTTATCGACATTTTTATTACATAATTGAGAGAGTACTAGCAGAGCAATTTAGAGAGAAGATACAAGAGGTTTCTTGATTATTTTTAATATCAAAAGAGAGGTTATATACATCTTGGCTATTTTAGAGAGAGAGAGAGAGAGAGAGAGAGAGAGAGAGAGAGAGAGAGAGAGAGAGAGAGAGAGAGAGAGAGAGAGCATATGCCCATCTTGGTTATTTTTAGATCAGAGAGAGAGAATGAGAGAAGGCTCATATACATCTTGGCTATTTTTAGAGAGAGAGAGAGAGAGAGAGAGAGAGAGAGAGAGAGAGAGAGAGAGAGAGAGAGAGAGAGCATATGCCCATCTTGGTTATTTTTAGATCAGAGAGAGAGAGAGAAAGAGAGAAGGCTCATATACATCTTGGCTATTTTTAGAGAGAGAGAGAGAGAGAGAGAGAGAGAGAGAGAGAGAGAGAGAGAGAGAGAGAGAGAGCATATGCCCATCTTGTTTATTTTAGATCAGAGAGAGAGAGAGAAAGAGAGAAGGCTCATATACATCTTGGCTATTTTTAGGAGAGAGAGAGAGAGAGAGAGAGAGAGAGAGAGAGAGAGAGAGAGAGAGAGAGAGAGAGAGAGAGTTTATATTTGTATTTTAATTATTTTGATAATAATCAATCAGGTCGTTTTTTACAAAGAGAGAGAGAGAGAGAGAGAGAAAAACTTTATTTTGCTCCTAATTGATCTTATATCTTATCTTTTGAGAGAGAGAGATCAGTCGATGGAGGATTTGATTCGTTCAAGTCTTTGTTATTTTTAGATTCCATATACATCTTTTTATTTTTCTTAATTCCAACTACTATTCAGAGATGACTTTACATTCACCTGTTTCTTCTTTATTTTTAGATCAAAGAGAGAGAGAAAGAAAGAAGTTTCTTCTTTTCCTCTATTTTTAGAGAGAGAGAGAGAGAGAGAGAGAGGATAGAGAGAGAGACTTGTTCAATAGAGAGAGCATATGCCCATCTTGTTTATTTTTTCAGAGAGAGAGACAGAAAGAGACACAAATACATCTTGGCTATGTTTAGAAGAACAAATAAGAAGAAGAACAGGAGAGAGAGATAGAGATATATATAGAGATAGAGAGATATATATAGAGAGATAGAGAGAGAGAGAGAGAGAGAGAGATTTGAAAGTTTATATTTGTATTCTTATTTTGATAATAATCAATCAGGTCTTAATTTACAAACACAAGCAAGAAAAACTTTATCTCATATGATCTTATATCTTATGCCACATCATATATTTATCGTTCAATTTTTGTATTTTTCCCGGCCTTTTTATTTTTTCTTAATTCCAACTACTATTACATGACTTTACATTCATCTGTTTGTGTCTATATTTTTTCTCTGGGTTTCTTCTTTTCCTCTGTTGTATATGTATAGCAGCTTGCTTTGTAGGATATTGACTTTACACTTGTTCAATATGAACGGTTGTTTATTCTGAACAACACAAATACTATTACAAATAAAACACAATGTAACATATATATATATATATATATATATATATATATATATATATATATATATATATATATTATACGTTTCATTTATATTATATTTAAAATAAACATATGTTATATGAATATAATATAACTTATAATATATATAGAAGGATATAAAAACGCCAAAAGGTAGAAAGTTATTGCTATATTTCAGAGACCAAACTGTCTCCCTCTACTGGCAAGTATATGAATGAAGTAAGGATTACATACAGGCGGTATGTATACAAAGAATTCCAGAGGTCACCCGTTACGTCACTCCAATTGAAAGCGTCATAATCTTCTTAATCGCTGGCTGGAGGAAGATTTTATCAATAATATCTGAGTCCCATAATCCTTTTGATAGATTCATCGTATTTCTTTGTTTAATCAGGGCTGATTCCACCATCTATGGATTTTGAACCGACATTTGCTGCTATAAATTATACGAGACACATTCCAGTTTATCCTGTGGTTATGGTTATTTATATGGTTAAAAATGGCTGAGCTCTGTTGGCCATACCGTACTGAACATTTTATGTTGTATTAAACTCTGGGGGAGTGATTTACCAGTAAAACCGATATACGATTTGTCACAGTCGAGGCAAGGTATTTCATATACCTCCGTGTCTTTGGGGACTGGCTTTTGTTGGACGTTAATCAGGGATTTGGCCAAGGTATCTGGGTAGGTTAAAGCAAAAGGGTTAGAAGTTCCAAGAGTCCGTGTCGACGTCTTAATCCTGTCCAGTGTGGGATTTTAATTTTATTGTTGGGCGTCTCTCTAATCTTGTTTTGCGGGGGACGATAGAATATTGTGTTGGTTTAATGGATCGCCTTCTCAATTATATGGTCAGGGTATTTCAAAGATGACAGCTGCTGCCTACGGATTAGTTCAAATTCCTTTTCTAGGAAATCCGGGTAAATCCGTAGGGCTCTTAAGAATAAATTGCTGGCTACGCCGATCTTGATAGATATGTCATGATAAATAAAATAGTGTATGTATGTAAATGAAAAAGTTGGTTTTCAGTATATGGTACATTTGTATTCTGTCATGTCTCTAATCATTAAAACATCAGGAAAAAGGAATTTTCTTGTCTTTTTCCCACTCAACTTTGAATTTGATGCTGGGCACTAATGTATTTGGTTTTGAGAAATTCAAAACTAAATGCATTATGTATGTGTATATATAAGTATACATATGTATAATATATATATGAAAGTATATATATAATTTATATATTATATATATATACATATATAGGACTATATATATATTTTTACTGCATATATTTATGTACATATGTGTATATACACGTATGCATAAATGTATGTATGTATGTATGTGTATATATGTATATATAAAAATGTATAGATATATATGCATAATATATATATGAAAGCATAAATATATACTGTATATATATAATTGTGTGGCACAACATAGTAATGAACTCTAAGTTTAAACATGGTTCTACTCTCTCTCCACTGGTAAATTTAAAAATACCGAAAGTGGAAATACAGTACCCTAGTACGATCCTCGGGGCGGTACGTAACGTCCTTGGGACGGGATTTGCCTTCTCGTCCCACTTATATCACCGTTATTTTTGACAGTATGGATACAATAACAATAATAATAATAATAATAATAATAATAATAATAATAATAATAATAATAATAATAATAATAATAACACTGAAGGCGATAAAGAAAGGCAGTATATACATATAACATATATAATACATATATAAATTATATATACATATATATATATATAAATATACATACTGTATATATATATAGTATATATCATATATATATTATATATTTATGTTACAGTCAACATGCGTAATCAGTCATTACGCGTAATGACTGAAATTTCAGTCATCACGCGTAATGCACTTAGGGACATTTGATCCCCCAGGAGCTAGTACTAAACACGGCGAAACAGTGAGTCACCTGCACTGTTTCGCCGGGTTTAGTACTAGTCCCTGGGGTCAAATGTATTTCGCCGTGTTTAGTACTAGCTCCTGGGGATCAAATGTCCCTAAAGTGCATTACGTGATGACTGAAATTTCAGTCATTGCGCGTAATGACTGATTATATGTGTTGACTGTAACACACACACATATATATATATATATATATATATATATATATATATATATATATATATATATATATATATATATATATATATATACACACATATACATACTCACAAATAATAATAATAATAATAATAATAATAATAATGATAAATAAAGAGTGATAAATAAATGCAGTGTATATATATATATATATATATATATATGTATATATATGTACTCACACTGTATCTAAGGAGGGCAGGGAGGTCAAAATGCCGTCGAAATCGGTGAAGCGGTTGTCCGTCAGATCGATGTGTTTGAGAGACGCCAAGTTCTCTAAGGACTCAGGTCTCAGCTCCCGAAGGAGATTGTGCGTCAGGAATCTGCAAATTAAAATAAAATAAAAAAATATTTGACGAGAAGTAACTGGATCGTCAACTGGTGAAGTGGATGAAGATGAGGATAATGGAATGGATTCTAGAATTTCGGCCAAAGGCCAGCGCCGGGACCTACGAGGTCATTCAGCGATGATAGGGAAATTGAGAGTAGAGAGGTTTGAAAGGTGTAACAGAAGGAAAACCTCGCAGTTGCACTAAGAAACAACTGTTAGGAGAGGGTGGATAGCAAGACGGAAGAAGCAGAATATGAATGGAGGAGGTACAGTACAAAGGAATGAAGGGGGTTGCAACTGGGGGCCGAAGGGACTCTGCAAATAACCTTAAGTATATGCCTACAGTGCACGGCGTGAGGTGCACTGACGGCACTCTCCCCCTACGGGGAAGACGAGAATAACAACTTCGAAGACAATATTGCTTCGGAAAACTGTAAATTACGTGTCCACTGAAACAGGAACTAAACAAAGGGGTTGGTTAAGTGAAAGGACATGGAGAAGAGAAATGACTAATAAATGCTTTCATCGGAAAGTATCAAGAATAAGAACTGTACACTGCCGATTATGGACAAAACCTCTTAAAATGTTTTAACGGAAATATATTAAGAATAACTTTGTAAACTGTGGCACCTAATCAAGTAAATGTTTTCCAAACCACGGTTTTATCAAAATGTTATCATCTGGGTACATTTTGAACGGAAATTAGTATGATTTTAGTAAATGATTAACATTTAAGACGTTCTAGAAGTAAATCAAATATGGAGTACATAACCGTAGAGTTTTTAGAGGCTAACTGTATTCGGCAATATACCAGTAAGCGAATACCACAGGAAAATAACAGGCAGATGTTCAGTACCACATGCTTTCAAATTTATTCAAGCATTTTATGGGTACAAATATGACAGTTGAGATGATTGGTCAAAAAATACACAAAAATATAAAGAAACACCAGATGGTTATATATGTCCGAAAGTGTTATGTAAAGAGATAATCCACAATAATCTGGGATAATCCAGTTCTAAGCTGAAACAAAGTACACCCAGAATTATAGAAAGGTAACCATAGAAACACTCAAACAAAACATGTATAAATTTAAATACTTTCTATACTTATCAATAAATTTTTAATTATAAGATTGCTGGACTTAAGTTTAATGCCGGATTATGGCGATTAGTATGGATTACCTGTTCTTTATATCATTTGAATATTAATCATTCAGCGATTTTTTCTTTTTGTTTAATTTGTACCATCCTTCTAAAATTTCTCATTTGTATCCCTACATTGAGAGACTAAAAGCAAAAAAGCTCGGTACTCTTATTTATCTGTGGTGTTCACTTATAATTAAATCATAAAATATCTTTTATGTTTTGAATCTTTTATATGGTTTGAATATATATATATATATACATATATATATATATATGTATATATATATCTATATACTGTATATACGTGTATATATATACATATATATATATCAATAAGAATCGGTAAATTCTAATTTCTATGGCACCTTTCACTTACCCGTTGTAAGCTACAAAAAAGTGAAAGTATAAGTAGAATCATCTACAAAATGAAGCAACTGACTAGGAAACTCAATTACTCTATGCAATTAAGACATAATTCTCCGTGAAATAAAAAAAAAATACTTAATAACATTTTGACTGTAATTTAGGTATATCAAAAATAAAATGTGAATAAAACATTAAACAATGAAAACACAATTCGCCGTGAAATGAAAATACTTACTAACATTTGACTGGGTATTAGGTATAACATCAGAGATAAAATGTAATAAAACATTAAACAATAAAACATCATTCTCCATAAAATGCAAACACTTAATGACATTTGACTGGATTTTAGGTATAACAACAGAAATAAAATTTAAACAAAACATTAAACAGTAAAAACATAACTGTCCAGGAAAAGGACATGTTTAATAACATTTTGACTGGATTTCAGGTATAACATAAGAAAGGAAACATAAATAAAACGGTGATTAAAAAGCGACCGGAGGCAAATGTGACTCTCTACTCACAGCTTTGTCAGGTTATTCAACCCTGTGAAGACTCCTTCAGGCATCTCGGTTAATCCGGCTCCGCCTAGATGACTGAATGAAAAAATAAACTTTTTTGTTAGCTGTCAGAATATGGAGAGGTAAACAATTATATGTGTAAGAGATGATATATTGATTCTTCTGTTAGAAGAATCAATTAGATATGTATTTATATATATATATAAATACATATATATATTTATACATATATTTATATATACATATATATATATAGTATATATATATATATACATACATTTCTATATTTATACATATACATATATATATATGTATATATATATATATATATATGTATATATATTTATATACATTATATATATATATATATAAATATAAATATATATACACATATATACAGTATATTTATATACATATTATATATATATAAATACAAATACATACACATATATATATATAGCATATATAATATATATAATATATATATATATACATATATACATACATATATATATATATATATATATATATATATATATATATATATATATATATATATATATATATATATATATATATATATACATACATACATATATATATATATATATATATATATATATATATATATATATAATATATATATATATATGTATATATATCCATATTAGATTTTCATCAAATTGCAATAATAAAACTACTTTTGAAATTATATAATACACTTGAAATATTGATGTCAACCATCAAATATATTCCAGTTTGCCGTATTCGAAGTTTTGTTGGTAACAAGTAAATTATCTAAGGAAGTCTCCAAAATGGTAGCAGTTGTCTGATTTTAATTCTTGAATTGATAAGATTTTTATTTAGAGTTTATTAAGTCGATAGTTTCCTTAGAGAATTCACGAACAATCTTTCCTAATCAATTAAGCGGCATAGAGAATCATGAACATAAACGTTACGCCTGATGGCTTCAGACAATGCTTCAGATATTTAATGAAATCCACCGTCCCAGACGCCTGTCTGCGAGATCAGATCTTGGACAAACATGAAATGTTCACTCGTGAGCTTCATGAAATGAGCCTGGAAATACTTATATGAACAATGCTGTAAAGAACTGCACCTCAAAACACAACAGGTTATTCGGCGCACACAAAAAAAGAAGATACGTTAACAGTTACATGACCAAGAAAATATTTGCTGCTCTCTCTATCTCTCTGAGTGGACGGCGACTCAATATATGCGAAGGAGAAGCCATTAACGCATAAATAATGCCACACTGTTAGTTACATAACCAAGAAAATATAATCTCTCTCTCTCTTTCTCGAGTAAGCTTCACAACAAAACAACACTAATGAGACGTTAAAAATAAACTACAAAAAAAAAAGAGACACACACATACGTAAACAACCAAAATGGAACACCACTCAAACGATTTCTTCTTCTTCTCTGTCCACAACCAACACAGAAGGTAAGGGGGGTGGGGGTCAATACTCACAGCAGCTTTAGCTTCCGATATTTGGCGAAAGAATTCTTTTCCAGCACCAGACTATTGTTCGTGAGTAATCTGAAACGAGGAAATTAAGATATCAAATATCTGGGAAAGGGAAAACCTGGCGGCTGACAGCGGCCTGGAAGGGAGGAGAGGGCAGGGAAGCAAAGCGAAGAGGGTGGAGAGAGCCGTTGCAAAGGTATGCTGTTATAGGGTACTACTGTTGAGCAGTTGATAAATGAACGGCAAAATTAAGTTTTGCCCGTTTTTCTTCTACTGACATTTTTATTTCAGTTCATACTCCGTACGTGGAGTCTGTTTTATTATGTAGGTATACACATTGGCATGTGGGCCCTTAAAGAAACAACACACATGTATATTTTTTCATTAACATGTGCTATATTCACTGCTTACGTCCACAAGGTATGATGAATTTTCCTGGTAACATTTACATGAGTGTACACACACACACACACACATTATATATATATATATATATATATATATATATATATATATATATATATATATATATATATATATATATATATTACATACAGGATGAGATGAAGAGATACTGTAGCTAGAGAGAGAGAGAGAGAGAGAGAGAGAGAGAGAGAGAGAGAGAGAGAGAGAGAGAGAGAGAGAGAGAGAGAGAGAGAAATTTAAATTTTCACTACATTACCAAGGTTCTAGAATGAGGCTAATGGAAACGAGCAACAGGCAAAAGAATCATATTAAAAATTATGAAGGATTACAATCAAGCATCCAAGGAGAGAGAGAGAGAGAGAGAGAGAGAGAGAGAGAGAGAGAGAGAGAGAGAGAGAGAGAGAGAGAGAGAGAGAGAAATTTACATCTTCACTACATTACCAAGGTTCTAGAATGAGGCCAATGGAAACGGGCAACAGGCAGAAGAATCACACGAAAAATCATGAAGGATTACAATTCAGCATCCAAGGATATAGTCTTTTCCCAGAACACAGATAATTAGGTATTTTTCTTTAACTGTTCATAAGATCATTTTCTCAGCATTTAAACAAAAGGAGGCAGACTTCAGGACTTTCAGAATAAATTACAAAAGGGACCATTATTATCCTGCTACTGCTTGTATTATTATTATTATTATTATTATTATTATTATTATTATTATTATTATTATTACCTGATGAAAGCAAACAGAAATATTTCATGATTTCGCGTTCTGGAATACTAATATATCTTTGTAATTCTTAATATTGCAAAAAGTCTTGATTTCACAAATTTCAGATTTGTTTCTTGGAAAAGTTTTCTATTTTTGAAATTCTTTTCAATTAAATAAATGTGTCTCTGTTCCTGTGATCTTTCTTTTTAATCTAAGAAATGGTTGTTAATTCTGAAATGTTTTAATTTAAAAAGTCAACTCCTTATCTAACTTTTTAAATTTAGAAACACTCCGAATTATCAAACATACATTTCAGTGAAAGGGATGCTTCTTAGTTCTTAAAATGCTTTTTAATATTGAATACCTATGAATTTGAATCAAGAATACCTGCGAATTTTTAATCTGGAATACCTATGAATTTTAATCAATAATACCTACAAATTTCCAGTCAATAGTATATAGCTTTGCATTTTAAAAATACTTCTTAATATCAGATATTTTTTAATACAAAAAACAATACTAAGCTTTTCATAGACTTCACAAATATTTGTTAAATTTTTGGTACGTTTCTTAATTTCAAAAATGCTGTTTAACCTACGAATTTCTTAATTTTAGCAGTGCTTCTCAACTGCAGATCCTTTATAATCTAAGAAACACATCATACTATAAGAAATGCTTCAGAAATGTTAATGAATTCAGATATACTTCACAATTGATCTTTACAAAGGTTTCTTAATGTCACAGCGACATCGAAAAGACTTACAACGCCGTCATGTCCGGATCGAGATTTTGGGGCACATTCTCTAGACCGGCCCTTGGGCAATGAAGTCTCGTGTTGATCCGGCACATGCAATGTTCGGGCACAAGCGTCAGGGCTGCAATGAGAGAATAAAGTGCTACAATACAAAAACAAAATCAGTAAGGAATTAAATCTCAGGAGAAAATAATACAAATACTCAAATAGAACTAGCCAAAAGAATAATGGTCTTTTCGTGCACCCAAGTGGAAAATCACATAGGAATGATTGGTCCCATAGTAGTATAATTACACGACATAAAAATATTGTGTCCAGCAACATTACCGAATCTCCATTAACACATCTAACAATGGAAAATATTAATTTAATCCCAGACCTTGCGCTCCTGACCTCATTCTGCCAAAGATGTTCGGAGGAGATTTAAGAGAGAAACTGAAGATTATCGGAAATCCGGATTAATGTCCTTCGCCTCGCCTTGTTTCATCCAAGTACCTGAGTTAATCTTACACAGCAGTTTCTCACTTGAAGATTTCATCCAAATATAATGACCGTCGTATGCATTACAATGGTTATATTCCCCGCAAAGCTTAGATGTCTGTTAAAAAGAGTTTTTGTAACCTTTGTTCCACTGTCTGGAGTTTGCTAGAAAAGACTGATCTCTCTCTCTCTCTCTCTCTCTCTCTCTCTCTCTCTCTCTATATATATATATATATATATATATATATATATATATATATATATATATATATATATATATATATATATATATATATATATATATGCATACACATGTAATATGCATATTTGTAAAATACACCGTGGCATTTTTATGTAAAAAAATATTAAGCCACAAATATCGTTTAATATATAATTCACTATAACTTGGGAATAACTTACAACCACAGATAATTAATAGTCTCGCGTTACCAGTGGGATTCAGACTGCTGCCTGGTTGAGAAAAAACGACGTACAGTTATTTATGATTAATATATATATATATATATATATATATATATATATATATATATATATATATATATATATATATATATATATATATGTGTGTATATATACATATGGTGTTTGCATCGGCATGTTTGCGTACGTGCACATACAGCCATTCAGGTATTTATGTATGAACGCATATGTATTTAAGAATTCAAGCCATAATTAAATCCTACTGACGCATGCACCAAGCAGAGCTGAAACAAGCAAATGCAATCCGCACACTTCCTGTTTTCCATATCGGTATAGTACATAATCCCCCAGGATGTCAGGACTGATATCAACAGTGAATAATTATTCATAAGGGATAATGAAACTGTGGCGTTAGATGGAAATCGCCCAAGCGTCATCATTTTATCAACTTTTTTTTTTTTTGTCTGGTCTTCGTCCGTGTATTAAAAATCATTCACTATTCATAATCGTTCACTATTAATAATTATTCACACGGAATAACTTTGCATTTATTTGTGAGCACACGTAGGCTTAGGTTAGGCTATGAACTTAATGAGAGTGAGCAGCATTCATAATAGGTGGCTGTTCCAAAACCAAGAGTTTTGAAGCGACAAAAAGCCACTAACAAATCTTAAATGTAAAATAATAGCAAAGAAGTCGATAACTATACCGCATATGATTTATGCTAATTAACTGTATAATCACATACTATACAGTAGGATACGTAGATGATTCTGATCAGTATTTGCATAAAGCACCATTTGAAATTATAAAAAAAAAGAAATTGATAAAAAAATCTATAATAATAACACCAAGAGCTGTATCTGTATATACTACGAATACGAATCAACGGAGGAAAACATAAAAAAAAGCACAAGTAATAAATGCGCCGAAGTTTCTTCGGCGCAATCGAGTTTTCTGTACGGCCTATAATCAAGGCCACCGAAAATAGATCTATCTTTCGGTGGTCTCGGTATAATGCTGTATGAGCCTCGGCCCATGAAACTTTAACCACGGCCCAGTGGTGGCCTGTCCTATATCTTTGCCAGATGCATGATCATAGCTAACTTTAACCTTAAATAAAATAAAAACTACTTGGGGTTGAAGGCTGCAATTTGGCATCATTAGATACAATAAAAAAAAACTGCTGAGGCTAGAGGGCTGCAATTTGGTATGTTTGATGATTGGAGGGTGGAAGATCAACATTCCAATTTGCAGCCCTCTAGCCTCATTAGTTTTTAAGATCTGAGGGCGGACAGATTTTTGAAATCTGTAAGTATCTCACCGGATTGCTCGCCATGTTCTGTTCCTTTCCATGGAACGAGGAAGAGAGACCATCGACCGATTTCATTTCCTAAATTTACACGGGTAAATCAAATCACTCCAATCTCAGGAGTTGAACTTGACTGAATTGTGTCAAGTACACTGTACAGCTTATGAACAAAGACGTGTACGCGCGTATATTTATATATATATATATATATATATATATATATATATATATATATATATATATATATATATATATATATATATATATATATGTATGTGTGTGTGTGTGTGTATTCATATATTAACGTTAACCTGGATTTTTCTTACAGGGGTGACTCAAGAGAATGAATACATCGGTCACGGTGGTGTTATATTTTAACTGCTGAATCTGAATCGGAACTGAGCCCTTTGTGCGGAAGACTTTAACAATATTATCCGCTTCACACACACACATATACATATATATATTATATACAGTATACATATTTATATATAAACACATTTATATTATATATATACATACATACACACACACACACACACATATATATATATATATATATATATATATATATATATATATATATATATATATATATATATATATATATATATATATAATCATTGAAGCGACAAATGTCGTTTAATATCAATTCACGCTACTTCCGGAGTATCTCCGATGGGGAATTATCACCGAAAGGATTTTTTAGTGATAAATGGATCGGTACCGCCGGGTCCGATCCACTTATCACTTGAAAAATTCCCTTCGGTGATAATTTCATCGGGATACTCCCGAAGTAGCGTGAACTGGATATTAAACGACATTTGTCGCTTCATGACTGTATATAAATCACGGTGTGATAAAAATTTCATATATATATACATATATACACATACATACACACATATATATATATATATATATATATACACATATATATATATATATATATATATATATATATATATATATATTTTAGAGAGAGAAAGAGGACTTGCAACGGTTAATGGCATTAGTCTCACCATCATTAGGACCAGGCGTCGATTCAAAGACTAAGATAAAACAAAAAAAATTAGTCTGGTCTGAGCAGCAATGGGTCATAAGGAGGCCTGAACGCCACCAAAGTAAGCGCAAAAACAGTAAAGGTACATTTTCAGATTAAACCAAACTCTTCCAGCCACCTGACTCTCACAGGTATAACGATCCCGGAGTGCAGATAGTTCCCGCATATTAATCGCCCTTCTTAATCATCACGCGAATTCAAATTGCGCTTCCGTCTCGCAAACTGGATAACCGAGGACGAGGCGAGGCGAGGCGAGGCGGTAAAATCACGCCAGCATTAATGCGGTAACAGATCTGCTGACGAGGCTAAATTTAGTTCATGAATGATTGGGTTCGCATAAATGAATGGCAACTCGCTTGTCACCATTGCGAGTTCCAGTAGCACTCGCTTTTCAGCGTTGCGGGTTTCTGTAGCACTCGGTTTTCAGCATCGCGAGTTTCAGTAGCACTCGCTTTTCAGCGTTGCGAGTTTCAGTAGCACTCGCTTTTCAGCATTGTGAGTTTCAGTAGCACTCGCTGGTCACCATCGCGAGTTTCAGTACCACTCGCTCGTCACCATCGCGAGTTTCAACAGCACTCGCATTTCAGCATCATGAGTTCCATTAGCACTCGCTTTTCAGCATTGCGAGTTCCAGTAGCACTCGCTTTTCAGCATCGCGAGTTTCAGTAGTACTCTCTTTTCAGCACTGCAAGTTTCAGTAGCACTCGCTTTTCAGCACTGCGAGTTTCAGTAGCACTCGCTTTCAGGATTGTCATCCAACTTTCACCTCGTCATTAGCATAACTCCGTGTGGTAAACTGAAACCCAATATTATCATTACTAGTATTCAGAAGGTGAGCCCTATTTACATGGAACAAGCTCACAGGGGCCACTGACATGAAATTCAAGCTTCCAAAGAATATGCTGTTCATTAGAAAGAAGTAACAGAAGGTAACAGGAAACACAGAAAGAGAGCAGTTACTAGAAAAGAACAAATAAATTAATAAGGTAATAAATAAATAAATACCGCTTTGGCAGGACTCCTCAAGTCTGTTGCAAGGTTCGCCAATCATTTAATTTCCCTTTCAGACTTTAAACTATAAATAGACATCACTGCATAAAGCCTAAAATTCGTATACGCCCAGGTACCTGACCACAGCACACTGTAACGACAGCTGAATAGAGCAGAATATAGGATTTAGGCCCAAGGCCAAGCGCTGGGACCCATGAAGTCATTCAGCGCTGAGAGGGAAACTGCGAGTTTAGGTTTGAAAGGTGTAACAGGAGGAAAACCTAGCAGTTGTACTATGAATCAACTGTTAGGAGAGGGTGGGAAGTAAGATGGAAGAAAATATGAACGGAGGTACAGTCAAAGGAATGAAAGGGGTTGCAGCTAGGGGGCCAAGGGACGCCGCAAAGAACCTTAAGTAATGCTTACAGTGCATCACATGAGGTGCACTGACGGCATTACCCCGCTACGCGGGAGGAAGCTGAATTACACAAGGAGTTATTTGGAAGATTTGAGCAGCACCGATATAATGCACGAGGGGGAATATTCAAAGAGAGGAAGGATTCAGCGTGATCTCTACATATTTTAATCGCATTATTCATGCAACTACGACACGTTTATCCGGATTGGCGTTAGCCAGCATATTTTATTTTCGGTACAGAGATTCTGACAGTCATCAGGACAGCACTCACTCCTCCTGTCCTTTATCTCTCTTTTTTTTTTTTCTGTGCGGCCATGACAGAACTGGGTCATGGTTTTCCTGCTGGATTTGCGGTATTTGCGAGCGTGAATTCTTTTGGGGATAAATGCATACACACACACACACACACACACACACACACACATATATATATATATATATATATATATATATATATATATATATATATAAATGTGTGTGTGTACAGTGTATATGTTTGTATGTCTGTCTGTCTACGTACATGTACTGTACATGTATGTATATGAAACAGTATAGGTATTTGCAGGATTGTGCTATCTATACAGTTACGGACACCGAAGCCATATGATTTATTCAAGCTGTAATTGAGAGAAAACTAAGACTTTCTATCTGTTAATCTGTCTGTCCATCTAGCTTTCTATCTGTCGTAAAAGTACTGCCTCTACCCTGAAAGGAAAAAAGGTATGTTTCCTAAAAATAATTTTTTCTATAATCAGTGATCAAATGACATTACCAAGCTTTCATTTTATACAGGTCAGTAGTGTCGTCGAGGTCTAAACGGGAGATTATCGACCTAAATCTGTCTTCGATAAGGTCAAGATGACAAAAAACAAAAGGAAAGTCATAAAAGTGGAAATGGTATTCCACGTTTGTGCAAATATGCTTTCCTTAGGAGGCGAAGGCTTTTCCCCGAGAATTCTTGTCATGAAAATCCTATTCTGATGCGGAAGACTTATTTTTTCTTCTTCTTCTTTTCTTGACCTTTATTGTTTTCCTTGCTCCCCCACACAACAAAAGCTTTTGAGACGTTGGTTTCTTCTCCACTCTGCGTAATCTCTCTCTCTCTCTCTCTCTCTCCTTCGTCAGAGTTAAGATATTCCTTTCTTTTCCCTATCTCTTCAGATGCCGAAGCAACCACTTCCTCCACTTTTCAGCCACTTTGCTTAAATGTCTTTTTATTGTCTCTCGGCAGCATAAACTGATTTCGAATTCAGCGGGATCAGATACACTTCCCACAACCTTCTCTTGCGTTCCAGACCCCTTGGGTGGGGTGTGGGGGGGCAGGGATACGTTCTATTGGAGAAGACGCATACGTCGCCTTTACTTAAGCTTCCGCACTCACTCACCAACCCTCCGTTTCGGTTGGTTGGACGATTTCAGAGGTCCATACCAGCATTCTTTCATTTTCTTCACCATCTTACCCAAATTAGGACCGTCTTAAAGCAAGGGCTGGTGCTGGCAGAAGGCCAGTCTAATTAAAAGCAATCATCACTTTACTTCATCTTCTCCTTGCGCATTATGGCGAACTGTTGCTCGCGACATGCTCACACGATCTGTTTCAATTTAGAATACAGAATATAGAATTTCGGCCCAAGGCCAAGCGCTGGAACCTATGAGGTCATTCAGCACTGAAAGGGCAATTGAGAGTGAAAAGTTTGAAAGATGCAACAGGAGGAAAACCTCGCAGTTGCACTGAAACAACTGTTAGAAGAGGGTGGATAGCAAGATGGAAGAACGAGAACATGAACTGAGGTACAGTTAAAGGAATAAAAGAGGTTGCAGCTGGGGCCGAAGGGACGCTGCAAAGAACCTTAAGTAATGCCTACATTGCACCGGGTGAGGTGCACTGACGGAACTAACACCCCCCGTGCGGGGTGTTTCAATTTAGGAACTACTTTTCCAAATGATGTTTCCAGTCCCGTGGCTATACCTCCCCAGAGGGCTAAGAGGGATTGGACACTTCATAAGAACTTCTTTGAAAAGCAAATTCTCTGCAACCAATTTTTATCTTTGTCTTCTCTTTCTGCATAAGAACTAATCTTGGTACAACACGTGGAAAGTTTTCTGCCACGTAAGAATACACTTGTCAATTTTGACTTTATACTTCGACTATGACCTTTTTTGGATGTTCTCACAGCAATATCTTCTTTTCCATTTACTGGGGAGTTGTTTTCGTTGTATTTTATTTGCTTTTCCAATTCATTTGAATTCTAAAGCAGGCCAAATTGTTTTATGGAAATGTTTTCGTGTTTTTGATCGGGCGAAGACTTCTAAGATCTCTCTCTCTCTGACTCACGAACGATATTTTTCATAAGTTATTATTGTTACACATTGCTGAAAGGGCTCTTTTACCACAGCAAAAAAAAAAAAAAATATATATATATATATATATATATATAAAAAAAAAAATATATATATATATATATATATATATATATATAAAGAAAAAGTCAATTTTACCTACACCTTATTTCCCCTTTACAGAAATATCTAAGCGACCACATCTTAATTTGCCTTTTTAAATCGCCCGCCCACCTTTGAAGAATCCAGCGGAAAAAGGTATTGACTGAGAAAAATAAAAATCGACTGGAAGATGACATCAAAAGTCTCAGTAAATCCCTTCTCAGAAACAAAATTACATCCGAGCTCATTCGACGAAATCCTCTTGTACAGAGAGAGAGAGAGAGAGAGAGAGAGAGAGAGAGAGAGAGAGAGAGAGAGAGAGAGAGAGAGAGAGAGAGAGAGAGACAGGAGCCAACATCTGTTCTCTGCGGATTCGATAAGAGGCATTAATCTCTTTCCAAGGATCTCTTGAGGATTATGTTTAGGATCTGGGAGCAATATCGGCTGAGGAGGATATACGGCCGTGTGGAGGCGATGTGTGTCTGTGTCTTCGCTTTATTTTTTTTAAGGTAATTCTACTAAATTTGTTGTGCAACACTCGGTCCCAAAACCGGATAAAAGAGGAGGGATTGACGTAGGATTAACTACCCCACACTGAGGAAAAAACTGCCTTGAAAACAAAACAAAAATAAAAGAATCCTGCTTTATAAAAAGATCCATGCTGTGTAAAAAGAAAATCCTGCTTTATAAAAAGATCACGCTTTGTAAAAAGAAAATCCTGTTTTATCAAATGATTCATGCTGTGTTAAAATAAAATCCTGTTTTATAAAATGATTCATTCTTTGTAAAAAAATAATCCTGCTTTATAAACTGATTCATCTTTGTAAAAAGAAAATCCTTTGTAAAAGAGTCATGCTTTGTAAAAAGAAAATCCTACTTTGTGAAAGACAACACACTCTTGTTTATTAACTCACTCATTTTCTCTGCAAAACACACATCCTTGTTTGTTTGACCTTTTTTTTTTCTTAAACATATTCATGCTTGTACCAAAAACTTCCTTCTTTACAAATAAAAACATTCTTGCATTGTAAAAAAACTGCTTCGTACAGTAATAAAAAATCGGTTAATGAAACTGACAGAAAAAAAACCTTCGTACAGTAATAAAGAAATCCTTTAAAATACACTCTCAACAGGCCTTAAACTGTCTTGATGTAAGCAAGCGGCAATGGGCAACAGAGAGACATGAGTACCCAGGGAGATCATCGGCTGTTATAAAGATGTCTTTTTTTTTTTATGTGGATGCCTATCTCAACGGCACCCAATAGCCGTCAGATCTCGTCCAGGTCGAAAAAAGATCAAATAAGAATGGTTTGAGGAGAAAAGGACAAGGTCTAACACTGATGGAAGGAGGGGAGATTCCACCCTTTAAAAGTAGGAATCTCACAGAGACCAGAGACAACAGAAGCAAGGACATGATTCCATTGAACAACTACAACTAACTTGCACAACCAGAAGACTACTCACTTCCACAAACAAATGAAATATATGGGAGGAGGCTATTTGCCAGGTGTTACGTGGATGCCGTATATAAAAGATTGGCTAAAAATGATCAAAATAGTATAAGCTGAAGAGGACTGATGATTCATTAGCTTAAGGAATCTCAGGAGGCCTCATAACATTGGCCCGGTTACCAGAACGGTTTCCACACTGCACATACAGAATTGTCGGATGTTCAGAGATGGAAGATAGAATTTAGGCCTAAGGCCAAGCGCTGGGGACCTATGAGGTCATTCAGCGCTGAAAGGGAAATTGAGAGTAGAAAGATTTGGAGGTGTAACAGGAAGAAAACCTAGCCGTTGCACTAAGAAACAACTGATAGGAGAGGGTGGAAAGATAGATATAACAGAGAGAATATGAGCAGAGGTACAGTAAAAGGAATGAAAATGGTTGCAACTAGGGCCGAAGGGACGCTGCAAAGAACCTTAAGTAATGCCTACAGTGCACCGCATGAGGTGCACTGACGGCACTATCCCCCTATAGAGTCGGATGTTCGGAGCACTATTTATTTAATTCAATTTATTCTCTCACTGCGTCAGTACTCATTGATTCTTACATCCTCCAACCTATTAGCAGTATGGGTTACAGTCTTCTTTTTTCATCCCCCAATCTTTTTTCTCCATCAGATTTGGTTACTTACGGACGCTGAGACAGCAACTCTGAGCATCTGCGTGAAACAGTAAATTCTTTGTATATTAGACACTGAAACCAAAATATTATGTCATTTCATCCCTTTGACGTCATTTCTCACATCACCGAGATTCCGATGAAACAACGATGCAATTATTCCGACGACACAGTGAAACGTCATATTAAAATTATCTTTTAATCAGTGAACACTGATGAACGCCCCACGCTCTTGGCTGTTTGCTAGGAGTTCTATTTTGGCTACAAATAAAATGCGGAACAGTTTGCCCAGTGCAGCTGTGGAATCTTCTGATCTCCAAATGTTTATGCGAGGAGCAAATTCTTTCTTGCTCTCTGATGACATCTCCTGAATTTCAGATGTATTGGTTTTATTTTCTATTCCCTCAGATTTATTTTTATCTATCACCTTCTCCTGTAACTTTCTCTGCAGTCTGATTTCTCTTTGAAGCCACCTTGGGTTTATGGCTGGTTGACTCTGTCCATAAGGGTTTTCAGCTGAAGATTTAAAGGAAGAAAGAAAGGAACGAACAAAGAAAGAAGGTTCCATGATCATTCCTGAAATTTGCAAGACACGTAAGAGTCTGGTTAGGGACAGCAAAGGGTCATAAAGAGGCCCAAAAATCCAACGTGGTGAGACTGAAGTCAACTAATAATGGGTTCATTAGCATAACCATGCAAATGATATTACACACCAAGTGTGCGTTCAAGATGGCATAAGTTTATAGGACTTGCATCATGAAAGGCATGGGGAATGCAATCTTTAACAACCTGGAAGGAAAGGAGTTTAGTAACGGTACTACAGCACAGAACAGAACAATGAAGAACTGACAAGGTAGGTTATCTAAATAATTCTCTACAGAGAGTCGTTTTAATGAGAGAATATACCTGTAGAATGGTTCCACTGAGAAGGTACTTATAGAATGGTTCCACTACAAGAGAGTATATTTAAAATGGTTCCAGCGAGATTATTTGTTTACATTGAAAGAGAGTACCAGTAGAATTGCTCTACTGCAAGAGAACACATTTATAATGGCTTCACTGAGAATATTTGTAGAATGGTTCCGTTGGGAAACAATATTTATAAAATGGTTCTGTTGAGTGTGAATATTTGTAGAATGGTTCCGTTGGGAAACAATATCTATAAAATGGTTCTGCTGAGTGTGAATATTTGTAGAATGGTTCCACTGGGAGAGAATGGTAATAGAATGGTACCACTGAGAGACAATAACTGTAGAATAGTTCTGCTGAGAGACAATAATTGCAGAATAGTTCTGCTGAGAGACAATAATTGCAGAATAGTTCTGCTGAGAGACAATAACTGTAGAATTGTTCTGCTGAGAGAGAATAACTGTAGAATAGTTCTGCTGAGAGATAATAACTGTAGAATAGTTCTGCTGAGACAATAACTGTAGAATAGTTCTGCTGAGACAATAATTGTAGAGTAGTTCCGCTGAGACAATAATTGTAGAATAGTTCTGCTGAGAAACAATAACTGTAGAAGAGTTCTGCTGATAGACAATAATTGTAGAATACTTCTGCTGAGAGAGCATATTGTAGAATGGTTTCACAGAGTGAGAGAGAGAATACCTAAAAAATAGTTCCACTGAGAAAGAATGTCTGTTGAATGTCTCATCTGGGAAAGAATGCCTGTAGAATACTTCCACTGAGAAAGAATACCCAAAGTATGGTTCTATCCCTTCGGGGAGTGGGATTACCTCCAGTGAAACCCTCCTAGAACTTGACTCAGTCATAATTTAAACTGATCACTGAAAGTGATGATGTCAGTTCTGGCTAAAATTGAACACGATTCTCCAGGTATTAATCACGTCCTGTATTCGAACAGTTCAACTGAACAGTAGTAACATATGTTC
>NC_089763.1:43271968-43331968 GCF_040412425.1 Macrobrachium rosenbergii | reverse complement strand
CCAAACCCACTCCCGGTTGGAGAAGCTAATCACTCATCGAAATTCTCGTTCAACAGACGATTCTGTTACCAAAATTCGCGTCTCTTTTGTTTACCCAAAACATAAACAGTAGGAAAACGCAAGTTCCAGGTGGCCCGCTTTGCGCAAACAACCTCCCATTTGTGCCCCGACCAGGAATAAGGGAAGAGGACACATCTGGTAACGAGTGTGATTCCTCTCGTAAGAAATCAGATCAAGAGATATCAAGACGAAGACGCTCGTCGTGATTCAATTTTAGCATGTAATATTGACAGGTATCTATGGCGTCTCTCCATCTATTGGCAATTTATCCCTTTTGCCCGTCTCTCGCACACACAAACACACGGGACGACAAATGTGTTTTGATTTTTCTTTTTTGATCGAACGCAGAAAGATGTTTCCAGGTATTCTAAATTTTATAAAAGATATTGAAGGGTGTTGTGACAATATTTTCTGTCTCTCTCTCTCTCTCTCTCGGAATAAAAACATTCCCCACTCTCTCTTTAACTGGATAAAAATCACGTCTCTCTTTCTCTCTCTCGGAATAAAAACATCCACCCCTCTCTCTTTCTCTAACTGGATAAAAATCACTTCTTCTCTTTCTCTCTCTCTCGGAATAAAAACATTCCACACTCTCTCTTTCTCTAACTGGATAAAAATCACTTCTCTCTCGGAATCATTCCCCTCTCTTTCTCTAAAAATCACTCCTTCTCTCTCTCTCCCTCTCGGAATAAAAACATTCCCCCTCTCTCTCTTTCTCTAACTGGATAAAAATCACTTCTTCTCTCTCTCTCTCTCTCGGAATAAAAACATTCCCCCCTCTCTCTTTCTCTAACTGGACAAAAATCACTTCTTCTCACTCTCTCCCTCTCTCTCGGAATAAAAACATTCCCCTCTCTCTCTCTAACTGGGTAAAAATAACTTTTCTCTCTCTCTCTCTCTCTCTCAAAATAAAAACATTTCGCCTCTCTCTCTCTCTCTCTCTCGCAGCGTGAGCACGGCATCCTGGTTCATTTCTATTTGAAATGAACTATACAGTAAAAAGAGGCTTTTTAGGATACACTAATCCGATACATATCTACTTATCTATCTACTGTCTCCAACAGACAAATTGAAAACATTGTTGTATTTGTTGTCGTAGATAAGTAGGAAATATATCGAGAACAAGATTTGCGACGCTCCTAGTGCCGAAATTATCTGGTCGCACCTTAAAAATCATTAAATCGTAAGACTGAAAAAGAGCTGATTTAGACAATAAAAATAATTGTTTGAAAAAATGATACACACAGTAAACGAATCGTTCTGAAAATAGTAAACAGATCGCTCGAAAAATTCTGAAAATAGTGAATACATCCCGAAATAAAAAACTGATAAAAGCAGCAAATACATCAATCGAAAAACTGATGCAAATCGTGAATACATGACGCAAAAATATTGATCGACAGGAAATACATGAATCTGAAAAAATGGTGTAAAAATAAATGCAACTCTCGAAAAAAAAAACTGATAAAACTAGTAAAAACATCACTTTGAAAAAACTGATACGTCTAGTGGGTTCCCGCTAGAAAATGCCCTTTTTATTCAGTGAATATAGTTCAAGGACTAATAACACGTTCCCCTTATATTCATTAATTCTTGATTATTTGTTCACTTGATTCAACGCTAAACGTCTGGCGCGAAAAAATTTCTCTTAATTTATGATATTTTACCTTTTGTAGTACGGGCTATAGTATAAAAAACTAGTATCGCGTAAATACATACAAACATACGTATACGGACGCAAGCATGCATACATACATATATGTATGTGTATATATATAAATATATATGTATATATGTAAATATATATATGTATGTATATATACATATATAAATATATATATATAAATATATATATATATATATATATATATATAAAATATATATATATATACAAATATACATATATATGTATAAATACATGCATACACACACACACACACACACATATATATATATATATATATATATATATATATATATATATATATATATATATATATATATATATAGAGAGAGAGAGAGAGAGAGAGAGAGAGAGAGTCAATTGGTCGAGTCAAGCAAAGGCCGTTACACCACTCGCCAGAAGTAACAAAGTGCAGCAGAAGCGAAATAGCAGGGCAGAACCACTCGCTATTTCTTGAAACGACTGAACGCCTTCGCTCTTGAAGACAACAGATAACCACTGGAGTGTTCGAGACATTGTCCAGCTGCAGCTGCAAGTCGAAACTTATAAAAACATTGTTAAAAGACTAAACGTTAAAAACACCGTTAAAAGATCCCCTTTTTTAGTTTTCTGTAATAGAAAACTATTTTGCCGGCTTTGTCTGATCGTCCGCACATTTTCTGTCCGCAATTTTTTCTGTCCGCCCTCAGATCTTAAAAACTGCTGAGGCTAGAGGGCTGCAAATTGGTATGTTAATCATCCAACCATCAAACATACAATCATCAAACATACCATATTGCAGTCCTCTAGCCTCAGCAGTTTCTATTTTATTTAAGGTTAAAATTAGCCATTATGTTGTGTCTGGCAACGATATAGGACAGGCCACCACCGGGTCGTGGTTGAAGTTTCATGGGCCGCGGCTCATACCGCACTATACTGAGACCACCGAAAGCTAGATTTATTTTCGGTGGCCTTGATTATACGCTGTAGCGGTTGTACAGAAAACTCGACTGCTCCGAAGAAAGTTCGGCGCATTATTTTGCTTGTTTTATTGAAGATAGAAACTTGTTGGTCTCCTAAAGCATCAATTGAAGGCTCAGAACAAAACATTTTTTTTTTCCGAAAATTGAATATTCGATAATACCCTTCGTTTGCACACTTACAAACTAACGTTGCATTTACAGGTAAATGCTTAATCGATATTGAGGACATTCCGAAAGATTACGAGAAAATGCCAACGCAACTGGCTGCAACATAACCGATACGCGTGGCTTCCTATGACTTACGGCAAGTGATTTTGATCCTTAATGCAAGCATCAAAAGGTGCAATTTGGAAGAAAATTGGTTGGCACTGGCATAACAGGATTCGGCACGTGCCACAGAATGGTCTCCACTCAAGTCTGTGGATGGGAGGGAGAAGAAAGAAGACGTCTCATTTCCCAAAATGAGTTAACGAACTTAACTTTCGCAGGCCCTCTCGTCTTCTCATTTATCGGGGGTACACAACCCCCTTTTCAGACCAAAGATTTAAGAGGAGCGGCGATGTAGGGTTACCGCTCGCTCCTGCCTCAAAAAAGAAACTTACATATGCCTGACATCTGCAATGTAGAGAAGAAGAGAATATAGAATATAGAATTTAGCCGAAGGCCAAGCGGTGGGACCTATGAGGTCATTCAGAGCTGAAAGGGAACTGACAGTAGGTTTGAAAGGTGTAACGCGAGGAAAACCTCACAGCTGGACAATGAAACAATTGTTAAGAGTGGGTGGAAAGTCAGACGGAAGAAAGAGAATATCAACGGAGGTACAGTAAAAGGAATGAAAGAGGTTGCAGCTAGGGGCCGAAGGGAGACCGCAAAGACCCTTAAGTAATGTGTACAACGCACCACATGAGGGGCACTAACGGCACTACCCTCCCTTACGGGGTATTTGCAATGTAGAATTTCTACATTTATTCTCATTTGGAACGTAGAAATCTTATTCCTGACATTTGCATAGACTTTGGGAGGCTGGTGGTGGCAGCAATGGGTCACAATGCGGCCCGTAAAGCCAATGACAAGTGACCATCGTTAATATTCAGTTTCATCTTCCCACGAGCTAGCCGTCAAACACAAGAGGACTCAGATAATTTATTTGGAATTTATCAGCTTTTCCTATGCTACTTACAAACGACATACCAAATATTATTACGTAAATACAGTACAGGACCCTGATACAATATATTATACAGTTATTCAGTGAATGCTTACAACAGACAAACAATGACTATTACATATCATTTCAAATTATAATGAAGTGCCAGGCCATGATGAACAAATCTGTCAGAAAAAAAAATAAAATAAATACAGGTAGTCCAAAAAGTCTGAAACCACCAGTGGGAGCTTGGATTATTATTCCCCCACACCCCATCTCTATCTCTCTCTCTCTCTAGTTCTAGGCTTTCCAGACACCCTGTACGATAACCCACACTATCACAGCTTGAATAATTTGTTCCCTCTTTCATTAACTCAAAAATATTATTCAAAGGTACAGATTTTCAGGGATGCTTTGCTCTACCAAAGGAGTGTGTGGATAGGATAATAATGATCTAATTCTTATGATAATAATGATCTAACTCTCTGCTTTTCATTTCCTCCTACGTCTAAACTACTATTCTTAGTCCTTTCTGTCCTGAGAGGGAGATTATTTTCGCTGCTGAAAGGCTTGATCCGCCATGACCAAGGAATTCGACCTAATTTTAAATCCTGACTGAGTCCTATTCCTGCTTTTAGTTTTCTGAAAAGAAAACTGTTGTGCCGGCTTTGTCTGTCCGTCGGCACTTTTTTTCTGTCGGCACTTTTTCTGTCCGCCCTCAGGTCTTAAAAACTTCTGAGGCTAGAGGGTGTGTTGATCATCCACCCTCCAATCATCAAACATACCAAATTGCAGATCTGTAGCCTCAGTAGTTTTTATTTTATTTTTATTTTATTTAAGGTTAAAGTTAGCCATAATCGTGCGTCTGGCAACGATATAGGCCAGGCCACCACCGGGCCGTGGTTAAAGTTTAATGGGCCGCGGCTCATACAGCATTATACCGATACCACCAAAAGACAGATCCGGATATTCTCAATTTTTCGTTTCTTTTCAAAATCTCGACATTTGAACGGAGGACTTAGATATAACGAGGTTTCTGCGACGCAACCGGAAATGAAAAGATAGATAAAATGAAAAATTACATTTTTTCTTTATTTTTTTTAAGATACGGAACATATTTCCTCGATACCACATTCAAAATAGTAGCGCTTTTTCGAGCTGTGAAATTCTACAGAATGGTTTTCCAGGAAACAACGTTGTACAAACATCCTGGTTGCGAGTCATTCTTATAGATTTTACTATGATATGTAAGTGATGCATGTGGTTGCGAACGTGATCTTTTTGTCTGCTTTTGCTACACTTGCTTTTTTACTCATTTATTTATTTTTTGTCTTTTAAAAACCACCATCAATTTCAGTTAAAAAAAAAAAGATTCATAAATAAATATTTTTCCAGATATTCAGTTTGTTACTTCAAAAATTTTGTTTTGGAGTTGCCATACAGAGATAAAACCTAGCTTCTATTCAAAGTATCATACATGTAAAATAATTCTTTCCTGTCCAAGACGGAGACCCTCCGTTAGTAATGCGAATTAAAGGTCACCATCCATATAAACTCCATTAATAAAGGTGCTGGAATGTAAGATGAAGCTGAACTGTCTCCCGTCCTTCTACTCTTTATGGTATTGGTTTAATACAATCAAAGCAATCATTCTAATATTCCTCCAAGTTAAATTTTTTGGTCTAATTTTTTCTGAAACTGATTTCAAAATCTGATACTGCAAGCTCAAACTGACGCATACTAAGAGCATTTTCAGAATTTTTTTTCTGATTTTTTATATATTTTTCTTATTCGCAAAACATTCTTTCCATTGCCAAGGCTTACTTGACTACGACGCATCTTCTGCAGTGGCTAAAAATATGTTGACTCATCAAGTCCTGCAACATCACATATCCACAGCTACAAAGTTCAAAACACTTTGGCCCATTCAGGACTGCAATATACAGTATAATTCCATCAATTACACAGGCTAAAAAAATACCGAATGCTAAGTTTTTGTAACACAGCATTTCCACAAATACACAGACCAGACCAAGAAGAGTTGAACCATTAAGTCCCTGGAAAATGGCACTTCTTTCTTCAATTACAAAGGCTACAAAATGCTAAGCCGTTAAGGCTTCTAATTAAGAACTTCTATTCAGGGTGAAAAAAATAAATGAATAAATCGGTTTTTCGCAAACTTTCTCATATACAAAAATGAGTTTTTCGCATATTTTCAGATACAAAAATTAGTTTTTCGCATATTTTCTCAGTTACAAAGATTGAAGAGATCTGAATAATCGACCCTTTGTAATATCACACTTCCTGTCTACAAACTAAACAAAGTTCGATAATAATTTAGCACTGCAACTTAGCAGTTTTCATAAGCTGAAAAAAAGATGCTGATTCATCAAATGCTGGTAACACAAGGTCTCCTAATAGAGAGGCTAAAATACTCCATCACAGAGTCTTCATAACACAGCATATCTCTAGCCACACGATCCCCACTAGGAGTCTACCACAATCCGAGCAATCCTATTGATTCCCATTCCTATGGGAAGCTCCTCCATTTCGGAATCTTTTCAAAATGCTGTACATCTGAAAACAGAGATAACGAACTGGAGGGGGGGGGATGTTGTTAGTGGGATGGGGTATAAGTGGGGGCGGAGACCCCCGCGTCTATGGAGGTCAGAAAGGGATGATGGGGGAGATTTCCGGCCTACGGTATCTCTATTGAGAGGAAGTTCCAAATGAACGAAGAGACAACGATGATGATGATGTATGATTTATCGTTGTCGATTCCTTGAAATGGTCGATCCCGTGGACGGTCGACGAGACATTACACATGAATAAGTGAAGTGTCGTGTATGGGTCTCCGTTTTCCTGTCGATTCGCTCGTATACAGACAGACACACACATATAAATACATACATATATATATATATATATATATATATATATATATATATATATATATATATATATATATATATATATATATATATACATATATACATATATAGTATATGTGTGTGTTTAAACAATAATTTTTATTAAGAGAAAACGACAATAATCACTGACACATTAATCCTTTGGCAGTTGAATTAAGGATGTCTCCCTTGTGCTAAAAACTATCATGTACCTACACAGAGGTCTGAGCGTTAGAGAGAGAGAGAGAAAAAGATTAGAGGATGATTCTCAGTATTTTTCCTGCATACATAAGTAATACATGAGAGCGTAGCAGTTCCATCTATCCATACCAAATTCATTGGCAGAAGACCGATTTTAAATATTCTCTTGCAATCTACGGACTGGGTTTTCTATTTTAAAAAAAATTACCTTACAAATCCCATTCGCTTTCGCGCGTGTGTGTGATAGGAATTAGAATATATACAATTTAGGCCGAAGGCCAAGCGCTGGGACCTGTGAGGCCATTCTGCGCTGAAAGGAAAACTGAGAGTAAAAGGTTACGTAGGTGTAACAGGAGGAAAACCTCGCGGTTGCACTATGAAATAATTGTTAGAAGAGGGTGGAGAGGAAGATGGAAGAGAGAGCATATGAATGGAGGTACAGTAAAAGGAATGAAAGGGGTTGCAGCTAGGGGCCGAAGGGACGCTGCAAAGAACCTTAAGTAATGCCTACAGTGCAAATACCTAGGCCAATAGCAGTCTACGTCAGAAATACTCGCATCCGCAAAATATTCAGATTTTGACGTTATGCCCATTTACCGTTAATATACAAAGGGTTCACTCGCATACTCGTGTAGAATGAAGTGTCCGTAGCTGACATTGCCGGAATGTACGAATATCATTTTCCAAACGAAATCTTTATCAGGGGAGTGGAATTTCCCCATGTAACATTCCACCAGACTGTTCTTGCATCAAGTTATTTATCTGAGTGATACAAACATTTGGTAACATCAATCTGCTATTATTATTATTATTATTGAAACAAACAAAAACTTCTTTCAGTTTTCTTCTGAAGATGGAAAGAGAAACCCACAAGATTCTTGTGTATAACTTGTTTACTGGTAAATATTTACATATTACTTTGATCTCGAGCACTTTCAGGTCCTAACTGACCCCTTTTCCAAGAGATGAGGTAGTCAGGCTGGTTCAAGGCCCAGCAATCTTCTGGAACTTCTTCTCCTGTGCTGTCATTTTATATGATGGCTGTCCTGGTTTCCATTCTCTTGAGAGTTGTTAATCTCCTCCTGTCGGTTTGATATCCTGATCTGATGGTCAGTGGTATTAATCCTTGTGGTATGTGAGTAGTCACCATCGGTCTGTTGGCAGGAGACCTGACCTCCAGGTCAGAAGGGTCGATCTTAGCTTCTTTTAATATTAAAGATCGGTATGGGATCTTCTGAGGTAAAATCCTTTGTTTCCTTCTATCACTTTAATCTGTCTGATGAGTGCCCTTCCACTTCCCTCCTATGACTGATGTTATTGCTTTTTTGTATATAAGCCTACTGTTTTTAAAATCCATCCTGTGGTCCTTTTCCCAACAACGCCTAGAAAAATATAACACTCCCCTGTGAATTGAGTTGTACTGCCCTCCTGTGTTCTTGGACTCTAGTCCTTATTCCCCTACCAGTTTCACCCACATATTTGTCTCATTATTGCAATTAATTATGTATACTCCCCTACATCATCTGCATTACTATCTTCTTCCAATTTATTTTTACATACTTTGTTTTTTTGGTGTTGTCAAAGGTATACACAAATTTATATTTAATTTCTTTCATTTTTGATGTAATTTGTTTCATTTTAGGCATATAGGGAGGGAAACTATTTTCTTGTTTTCTGTATTCCATGTACTCTCTGCATTTTCCCCTGTAAAAATCCTCCTAGCATTTTTTTTCTGAACCATTCCGGAATGGTTCAGAAAAAGGGCACTCAACAAAGCTGGAGGTTGGGTCTCCTGCCCAACAGACCGATGGTGACTACTCACATACCACAAGGATTAATATCACTGACCATCAGATCAGGATATCAAACCGACAGGAGGAGATTAACAACTCTCAAGAGAATGGAAACCAGGACAGCCATCATATAAATGACAGCACAGGGAGAAGAAGTTCCAGAAGATTGCTGGGCCTTGAACCAGCCTGACTACCTCATCTCTTGAAAAGGGTCACAGTTAGGACCTGAAATGAGATCAAAGTAATATGTAAATATTTACCAGTAAACAAGTTATACACAAGAATCTTGTGGGTTTCTCTTTCCATTATCATTATTATCATTATTATTATTATTATTATCATTATTATTATTATTATTAATTTCAAGATTTAGAACGTTTAGTTCTGGGTCACTGACAATATCGAGCAAACAAGCGACATAAATTGGGCAGGCCAAAACGAAGAGAACATCTGAGGTAAAGAATTAAGAACAAAATACCTTCCAGCCACTCTGAAAAATGGAAAATAATTTAACAACTAAAGAAAATTATTGCCCTGCAGTCAGTTCAAAGAAATATTTTCAGTACTAGACGATGAGCTCAAGTCGTACATGGAAGATTTATCATTCTAGGCTGACGGCAAAAGGCCATATCTTCAATAGGAATTTTTCGGGTGATACGAATTATAGAATCAGGAAAACGCGCTGTCCTTTCCAACACTTCCAGAACACTGTTTTCGAACTACGGGTAAATGAAGGGTTTATATAAAATGCAAAAATATTTAGCTCGACCACTTTTGCCCTTATTTATTCTGTTAAGTGTTGAATACACGGCGAACACAAAATTCCGCAAAATAAAGATTATATAACTTTCATACTGACCTCTACAATTATACCGGTTCTTTCAGCAACTTATTTCAAAACTGACATTGGTCACGACAAACTAAAAAGTTCACCTCCAGAGACGTCTAGAAAATTAAATCATAAAAATTTTTTACCACCTTGCCCTATTCTTAATAGACAGGTGACACTCATGATAGATCTTGCTCTCTGGAGAGCCAACCAGAAAATATAAATCTGAAAATTTACGGATTTCGAGATATCGGGCTAATGAACTATGCAGCCACGCCCTTGCCCACCCAAGTAGACCACTTCGATAAAGTCTTTTCGTGTTTGAATTATATTCCTATTTATTTGATTCTGAGGCAATGGAATTCGTAACTCATTTTCGGTCTTAATATTACTGCAGGTCAGGTAGCAACTTTAGTTGGAAGAACAGAATGCTACAAGGCCAAAGGCTCCAAACAAGGAAGAGCAACCCAATTCAGAAGAGGAAATTGAGAAGCAAAGGAAACGAGAAAAAGTGCAATTCAGCACCGATAGTTGAAGTAAAATCAGACAGGTTTTTAAACGGCGGCTAGACAATTCTACAGAAAGCTTCAACAGCTCACTACAGCAATCAATTAATTTAAGCTGGACCTGGCCCGTAGGTTCTTTGCAGCGTCACTTCGGTCCCTAGTTGCAACACCCTTTCATTCCTTTTACTGCACCTCCTTTCATATTCTCTTTCTTCCATCTTACTTTCCACACTCTCCTAACAATTGTTTCATAGTGCAACTGTCAATTTCCGTTTCAGCGCTGAATGACCTAACAGGTCCCAGCACTTGGCCTTTGGCGTAACTTTTATATTCCATTCAATTCCATTTCAAGTTGGGTCTGGTCAGTAAGGAAATGAGATACCTCCACGACGAGCCAAACATTGTATGCCTATAACTCTAGGGTGTGCAAATGAGCAGGAACAAGAGCACGAAGCAGGCAAATCTGCTTAGAAACGATGAAACGTTGCCGCCTGACGTCTTTCTGTCCCTGGGAAAAAAGGTTACAAAAAGGTTAAAGTTTTCCTGGGCCTCACAAGGCTCATAGGGCCGGCGCTGAACTCCAGTTTCTTAGGCCAACAGCCAGTGGGGGGGGAGGGAAACCCCTGTGCTTAAGACACGGGGCCATTGTGTCACTAGGCCCACTGTTCAACACCCCAGCCCGAGGGCTGGTACCTGTTTTCTTAATAAAACTCTCAAGTTTTCAGACTGCTAGGTTGGCAGGCCACCGGGTTTATGCAATGGTGCCATCCCCAAACCACCAGTGAGCGGTGGGATTTGAACCCAGTCCTCTCGACTGGTAGGCGAGGACCTTACCACTCTGCCACCACGGAAAAAAGGCAAATGGAAAAAGATGAATAAGAACCAAATGACCCTATTTATGAAAAAAGATATCTGACGCTAACAATCTGATCCCTTACAGACAGTATGCTTAGTAGTAGAAAGGTGACACCTAACGTCATCTCCCTTTTCGAAGTGGAAGAGTGTGCACGTGAATCCACAACTAGAAATCCACTGCCACGAGACTGACAGACATTAATTTGCAGATAAAAGACTGGTAAGCTTGAATCAGAAGACACGAGGCTCCCTTGATGACGAAGGAATATACGAGAAGTGTTTAGGCTGCCTCTTTTCAACCTCCGCCTTTTCTCCTCCCTAGTAAATCCCAAGGTCATCTAGTCTTGGTCAGAGAAAAAAATTAAACATAAAAGGAAGGGAGACGAGGGGATTTTACTTTTCATCTGTTCCCTTCCGTCACCTCCCACTCAAGTGTCCACGTTTTCTAACCGTTTTGCCTCAGTTTCCATCCTTTACTCAAGAACAAAGCCTTCACAGCACAATCCCTATGAAGTGCCTAGAAAGCTGTCAGGCTAAACTACTGTATGAAGAAAGAAAGGCAGAACAAAAGAACCAAGATCACGGGATAGAAGCAGGTAATAATTCCAAGGCTTAGAAGCCAAAGAAGCGAGAGGCAATCTCTTGATATTAGCCAGGCTTTCGCCAACCCTCAATTGCTGATAGCCAAGCGTTATTCTTCCTTGCAAGCCAGGTCTTACTGCTCATGCGATTTCCAGGTCTGATGTGTCACATCTGCTCTTCTCAACCTATATGGTGGTGTATTTCTTGTGATAATTTTATGTTCCATATATATACACACACACACACACACATATATATATATATATATATATATATATATATATATATATATATATATATATATATATATGTATGTATTATTATAGTACAGTTTAGAGCCTCAATGGCTAGGTCGGTAGAGCAGCAGCCTCGGACTTCATAGAGGTCTGTGGCGCGGGTTCAAATCCGCAGCCGACCGGTCAGAGAGGCGGACACTTTGCTATCCGTGTAGACACCCCAGGATTATGTATGTAATCAACGGATAGGTTTGCTGAAAGCAAATGGATGTTACAGACTAATACACACACGAACAAAGCCACTCCAACATCTAAAAACATAACAGACACCTCACACGTCTCGAACTGTCGACCTAACCGCTCAACTCTCCTCACTGCTGGGAGAAAGGGAGCTGGGAGAAAGTCCTTCAAAAGAAGGCATCGTGCTTACCCCATATAAAAAATGGGAAAAAGTACGTTAAACGAAGAAGATTATTATGGTACAGTTTAAGTAGTGCCAAAGATTTGCAGATTAAGAAAACGAACTAGAATGAAAAAGTTAACGAAGAAACAACATTTTATCAGCAGAATAATCAGCATATGAATCGGAGAGACAAGGTTATGCAATGATTTAAGGCTGCAAAAGAATATATATATATATATATATATATATATATATATATATATATATATATATATATGTGTATATGTATATATACGTATATAAATACACACAAATATATGCAGGTAAATGTGTGTGTGTATATATATATATATATATTATATATATATATATATGTATATATATATATATATATATATATATATATATATATATATATATATATATATATATACACACACATATATATATATATGTATGTATGTATATAAAACTTCCTTCACAACCTTAAATTCTAGCAACTGCTTGTTTCTTTGGTTCATAAGCTGATTATTCTACTAAATAAAATCTTTTATTTCTTCGTTTTTTGACTTTCTAATTCAAGATCGTTTTCTTTATCTACAAAGCTTTGGCACAATTAAAACTGCACTGTAATAATACAGGCAACTATCAACGAATACAAGCAACTAACAATGCACCTCATTCCCAAAACTTTGCATCAGTCTTTGTAACATCGTTGCCCAAACTCTTATATCTAAAACGATTCGGATGTAAAAGTTTACTGACAACACTTCTTTCCAATGTCATTACTTCGAAAGTGGAGGAGTCTATTTATACTCCACGGGTATTTCTGTATTTGTTCTTAGCTTTTCCAACTGGGTACATCTCGGCCGGCCATATCGACGGTGTGTTGACTGCTAATCCGTTCCCCTTACTTTTGAGCAAGAAGATTCCTATCAGTCTTACTCTTTTTTGCATCACTTAAATAAAAAAAAAAAACCTTACTTAAATTGAGCACGTCGTTATGGCAAGACTGATTACCATAATGTAACCTATGGAAAATAAATACATTATGAGATATTAAATGGCCTAAAATTCAGACAGTTGATCCCTAGAAAACATAGCATAACACAACTTGGGGCTTAGGCCTAAGGGGTGAAGTATCGGTAAAAATATCGTTCTCTGTCTTGCCAATATTAAGCCTATGATTTTGAAAACGAGAGAAGATCCAACGAACTGTTCCACATTGGGTTACAATATGGCCTAGTTGAAATTCTTCCCCCTTTACCCTACGGTGTTGTGTGTGTGTGTGTGTGTCTCTCTCTCTCTCTCTCTCTCTCTCTCTCTCTCTCTCTCTCTCTCTCTCTCTCTCTCTCTCCCAAAGCCCAACTGCAACTTGAAACAGCTGACTAACCTCCAAATGCATAATTCTCTTATTAAGTCATAATTTCACGACCCTGAGAGAGAGAGAGAGAGAGAGAGAGAGAGAGAGAGAGAGAGAGAGAGAGAGAGAGAGAGAGAGAGAGAGAGAGAGGGACATGTGTGTGTGAGCAGAGAAATAGACAGAAAAGGATTTATAAATGGGAAATTTGGAGAAGAAACCAACCTCTTTTTCATAGAAAACTACAGAGAGAGAGAGAGAGAAAGAGAGAGAGAGAGAGAGAGAGAGAGAGAGAGAGAGAGAGAGAGAGAGAGAGAGAGAGAGAGTTAAGTTAAACAAATCCAGACAAAAATTTAAAACTCGAAGGTACTTTTTGCTTACAGTGAAAATCAAAGGGAAGTAAGTCAAACTTTACATTAATGACGCCTTTTATAGTGACACACAATATTTCCATCATACAAGCAATCATATAAGCCAAAGTTTTCGGATATTTTGAAGACAAAACAAGACAGGTAACTTACAGATGATATAATGTAAGTTAACTTTGAATTTAAAATATTTCTCAGAGAGAGAGAGAGAGAGAGAGAGAGAGAGAGAGAGAGAGAGAGAGAGAGAGAGAGAGAGAGAGAGAGAGATTATAGCATTTAGGCCAAAGGCCAAGCACTGGGACTTATGAGGTCATTCAGCGCTGAAACAGAAATTAACAGTAAAAAGGTTTGAAAGGTGTAACAGGAGGAAAGCCCTCGCAGCTGCACTATGAAACAGCTGTTAGGAGAGAGTGGAAAGTAAGATGGAAGAAAGGGAATTTGAAAAGAGGTACAGTAAAAGGAACGAAAGGGGTTGTAGCAGCTAGGGACCGATGGGACGCAGCAAACCTGGAGTACTGCCTACAGTGTACCGCATGAGGTGCACTGACTAACAGGGAAAGTGTTCATAAAAATGATTTTCAACGTCAATAGAAAATCAGGAAGCTTTCTCTGAAATCTGAATGTAAGACGAAACGGTAAAACCAAACGTCCATACCTTCAAGCTCAGGTCAGATGACCAGGTGCCTTTCCCTGGAGAGCTTGCAATAACCCACTTCCTCCTCCATAAATCTCGTGTTATTTATCGGGAGACAGCTTTACGTAAATGCATCCATATAAATCATGGGGCAAATGGCTCTCTCAAGACATGACCCCGGCTTACTAACCGCCATAAGGAGCAGAGGCCACTGAAGTAAATCCAGAAGTGATTTGTCAGGCGGAACTCACCTTCATTGGAATCTGAACGCTGAAATATTAAGTCTAGAGCCCGGTCTTACCAAAGGATCAATTTCTCTGGCGTGTTTTGGAAAAGCTGAAAAAGACTTTAGGCGTATTTTATATCAGTAACTGCAACTCTGCCACGAAGTGTCCGAAAACATTTTGAGATACTCTAAGCAAATTTGATTTACTGGCTCTCTCTCTCTCTCTCTCTCTCTCTCTCTCTCTCTCTCTCTCTCTCTCTCTCTATATATATATATATATATATATATATATATATATATATATATATATATATATATATATATATATATACATATACACACATATATTTGTGTGTATTTATACATATATATGTGTGTGTGTGTGCGTATCTGTTCACGAGAGTTGGAGTCCATTCTTGCGTAAGAGCAGCTTGGTCTAACAACACTATCAGTTACATCGATTAGGTAGGTAGCTCAAAGGTCAACAGCCAAGGTTAACAGGTTTGAACGTACATGCTAGTGCTTTTATGAAACAGAAATTCGGTGAGAGAGAGAGAGAGAGAGAGAGAGAGAGAGAGAGAGAGAGAGAGAGAGAGAGAGAGACGCAATGTGTGTGCGTGTGCAGAGAAATAGGGCGAAAATGATTTAGAAACAGGAAGTTTGTAGAAAACTACAGATAAAAAGCGACAAAACTGGAGAGAGAGAGAGAGAGAGAGAGAGAGATCATCAAACGTGTATCTGAATTACAACGAAGGAAGAACTATGCCTTCCACTCCGTTTTTCTAAGAAAACTGTCCATTAACAAGGAGATTAATTGGTATCAATTAAGCCTCGGGCATCATTACAAAAAATTAATTTGTTCCACTCCGAATCAATTAGCCTTCCCTCAAACAAACAGTCTTTCAAGACGAGTCGTACTTTCTGGAAAAATATACCAGTTCTTCATTTCAATGAGACCCAGTTCAATTCGAGGAAATGTTTGGAGCTTTCGTTCTGGAGGTGAAAGGGCTAATTCTGGAGCAAGGAGTTTTATTCCTTCTGTTAATCTTAATCTCTCGAATGCATTGGGCTTGACACCCCCCCAACTCCCTCCCTTAAACCCGTTCCATTCAAGGGGGCACAGACCAAGAATTCCTAATCCGGGTGTCAATGAAGTTGCCATTAAGTGTGGCTGGTCTAATTATTTTGTGCAGAATGTAAACAATAACTTTACTGTAATCTGACGAGTTTTGGAATTATAATCCTCTTCACTGTATTTACTAAAAATCCACTGCTCTAATAAGGTATTTTGATAAATTTTGGACAAAATGTCAAAAAAAAAAAAAAAGGAAAACTGAAAATATCTAAAATATCTGATAAATGAGCACAAAAAGAAAATCTTGCATGACAAGAAAGGCACCTAAACATGTCTCTGAGTGCCTAAAATAATCCTGACGACATGATTGTCAGGGTCCCTCCTAACTCGCCCAATGTGAACCAAGTGAAGGAACCTCCGAAACATAATCCAGGATGATGATAATGATAAGGGCCACGAACTGTAAAAACTTCTCACTTACTCAAGTACCCTCACTCTTTGGTGACGGCAGTTATCATCACTTTACAATTCTCTCACATTATCATCATTTTATCACATTATCATCCTATCCCCAAAGGTAATTTCCATTCGAATACTGACCCAGAACTGCTTAGTTTTATGGCTGCTTCAGATTCAAATTTAGGCTGAAATCTTCATGTGGTACTTTTTGAAAATCAAAAATTCTTTTATTATTATTATTATTATTATTATTATTATCTTGCAAAAATTTTTCCGCACAGCAGCATGCCCTTACGTGAAAAAATGACAAACAGAGATAGAGAATGACTGACGCATAACAAGAGCGTTCGGAGACCGCAATTCTCTGCCGAGGCTGATTAATTCATCAACAAACCCCCTCCCAACCCCTAATCTCAGCCCCCCCTCTCCCCCATCCTCCCAAACATCATCCCCTCCCGCCTCCAAAGAGTTCGCTATCCAGATCTGGATCTCTTAATTATTATTATTATTAATAAAATAGTTTTACAAGACCGCTGAGCTGCTTATCAGCTATCACAGGATTGGCCTGAAGGAATTTTTTTTTATTTATATTTTTATTTATATTAAATCCAGTCTAACGTTGCCAGTCACGATGACCAGTGCAATGCTGACTATTCTTTTGCGTTATCCAGTTAGCAAATCCAAAACAGACTAACGAATAAGCAAACCAGATTACAAAGACAAACTAACTGTAGGAGGCAGTCAACAAACAGATAAATATAGAAACACTTAAACAACAATTTAAGCCAAGAAAACAAAGGTAATCGTGAATGGCGACTGGAGACAGAATTACTCTCTCTCTTTTTGTACAGCGCAAATTAATTCATGATTTCCTGACTAAATATTTCTGCAGCTATCCATTAAGTTCTAGCGTAACAAAAATAACCGATATTTCAGAACCATCTACACCGAAGTTAAATATTCAGTGTCATAGAATTTGGAGGATTACCGTGAGAATCAAGACGAAAGACTGGAAAGATGATGAGAGAACGAACAAGGTGCTAAGAAGCCACAAAGAATAACGCAACGGAGCTAAATTTTTAAGAAATTAGTCTAATTATGAATAGAAAATAATTCAATAAAACATATTTAAACTTATCAATGCCAGTTTCTGCTAGTATTTTTGATAAAAACAGACATACACGTCAACATGAAAAACACAACGTGAGTAAAAACCTTCGGGCAGATGGAGTAAATATGTATAAAAGATAAGAGCAACTGTAAACACTTTCGGACACCATGGGTATCAAAGGGAGCCTCTGTTTGTCAACGTGTAGGTGGTCTTAACGGCAGGACTGACGAAGAAGCTCTTAAAGGGAGACGTTTGCTCTGACGAAGACCTAATGTGGCTGGTCCTGGAAAGACAAGAGAGTTGTCGACGCCTCGACACTTAATGCAATCTTCATCTGAGACCGGAATCCTTCAGTGGTTCAGAACTCATTTCTTATTGAAGAGACCTGAGATTACCAGACTGAAGAGCAGAACTGAGACTCAGAAGACCTCTTAAAATATTGAATAGGTGATGATTTCATTTAGTCTCGATTCATATTAAAACAACTCACGTTGGCAGTGTGGAGATTTGAAATTTAAAAGAGTGGTTGAAGTATTTGGATGATGAATACCTTTATTTAATAGTTTAAGCAGATCGCTGTGGCAAAAATTTTATGTTTCACGGGGATGGTTCAAGGACATGTTTATTTTACATGCATATTTTATCTCGTCGTAAAAGAATACAAAAGGTTTCCACTACTGAAACTAAAGGAAATATTAAAAATTCCGACAATGTCTTCTGTTAGATACAATCAAGACATGTACACTGACATGGTTAAGTCGCTTGGTGGGTATTTGTTAACATCCAATGGGTCGACTGAAATTCTATGAATAATAAGTGGATGACCTGTGATCTTCAGGCGTTAAGAGAGACTTTCCTCACACAATTCTTGAGTTCATAAAAGTCAGAGGTCTTTGGAAACAGAGAAGTCCACGAAAGAAAGCTCTCTGGATTAAAGGCTGTGAAAGGGACAATAAAACCCAATCTAAAAACTGTAATAACATTGTTTCTGGCGGCCTTCTTAAGGCCCAAGTGCACTACTCTGCATTTTAATTTAAATTTTTCTAATAGCTTTCCAACTTCTCAAACCGTTTCTTTGTTCCAGTTTTCATCTCTCACTGGAAATGTGAAGCCTAGAGAGAATGTTAAAATTACTCAATACTTCAAATACTGATTTCAATAGCACAAGAGCTGTCTGTCCTCACTGCACCCCTTCCCCCTTTTTTACATATTTCAAAGATTAAAGTTTGTGTTTTTTTTAAAGTGCCGTTCTCACCCTCGTCTATCATTATAATTTTTGTCATCTGGTCAGAGATAAATCTATTACAACCTCATCCTTGCTAATCTAAGACACCAAGTACAAGGGGCATGCATCCAGTCTTTAAGAATCAACAGTGAGTTTCAGGTGACAGTGAAGTATTTTAATCAATGAAGGTTTTTTCACCACCGGCTGTCATTGTTCTGTTTTGATATAGTACCTTGGCTTTTTTTAGGGGGGAAAAAAGAGAGGACACTGTCAAACCACAAAATTCTTGGCTAAATCGGAATTTACAAGACTTACCATCCGGTTCTGTGGCAGCAATATTTCTGCCACAATTCGCAAGGTAAACTGAGTTCGATGTTAATAGGTTGCCTGTGGTTTAACGTTAATTTTGAGACTATAAAACATTTATATATATAACCAGTGACGACCTGTTATCTATATAATAGCCACGTGATACGAACTTAGCACTAAGCTATCATGGAGGAGATGTGCTGATTTTGGTTCTAGGTACATAAAATCGACAAGAACAAATACAACAGACTTGAAATTAACAGCTGAATCTCTTCTTTTCTGATAAGTTAAGTATATCTTAGTTTAACCAGACCACTGAGCTGATTAACAGCTCTCCTAGGGCTGGCCCGAAGGATTTGATTTATTTTACGTGGCTAAGAACCAACTGGTTACCTAGCAACGGGACCTACAGCTTATTGTGGAATCCGAACCACATTATAGCGAGAAATGAATTTCTATCACCAGAAATAAATTCCTCTTATTCTTCAGTGGTCGGTCGGAGATGCGAACTTGCGGCCAGCAGAGTACTAGCTGAGAACGGAACCCACTCGCCCAACGAAGAACTTCTTTTCTGATGGCTGAGGCGATAACGCAACTGTCAAGGCCAGTGTATGTGCACTTAATTTGCAACGGAAAGTGATTTCAACATTAATAGGTTACTTGTGACTTAATATTTGAAAGAATAAAACTGCCCTGTGTAAAAGCAGTGACAATCTATTACACACACACATATATATATATATATATATATATATATATATATATATATATATATATATATATATATATATATATATATATATATATATATATATATATATATATATATCTTAAAACAATATATCTTCAAACAAAAATATGCAATATTTGACTATCAGCTGAAGCCACAGATATGTATAAAAAGAAATAACAGAATCCCAAGTAATTTACTCTGAGACCTGAAAATGTGTTAAATACACGAGAGTACTTGGCAGTCTGTTGTTTCTTTTTAAACATTTATTGTGGCTTCACTTAAATAAATAAATAAATAAATAAATAAATAAATAAATAATAAATAATAAATACATATATATATATATATATATATATATATATATATATATATATATATATATATATATATATATATATATATATAAAATTTCATCATCAAATTCAGGAAAACCAACTTAAATCCGTCCCTGACAATTCTTCTTCCCAGCATTCCAGCGAGCCTCCAAAGTATCCGTCGCGGCATTAGGAGATTTATTCGATTCTCGGAGGAAATGTCGAGTACGATGACAGCAGCATTTTCAAATTTACATGACTTCATTCAAATTTTCTTGGGAAAGGTCGGGTGAGGGCTACCAGACCTATATACAATTTCATTTGCATAAACAATGGTGAAACCGGGAACATCGACCGTTGACGCGAAGTTGCCATAAAACTCTGGATAAATCAAATCACTGCTTTATCTCGGCTCTCGTCTCGTCTGGCCGTTGGCACTGGACTCAGACCAATGCTTTTCGCTGACCATTTCACCCCGCCTGATCGCATCGTCTGATAGCCGCGGCAGCCATGTACGAGTGTGTGCGCGTGTACTCTTCTGCGCCTGTTTCTGTCGTTCCTCGTTTGTCTGTTTCGGTGTCTTTGTTTTACCTTTCCCCAATTGGCTGCTGTTCTCTGACCGTCTATCTGCTTTTATCTTGCCTGTCTGTCCTTCGCAGTATCTAACTCTGTATTGTTCTCTGGCTCTGACACTCCCAGACGGTGTCTGATTGTCTCCATATCTGACTCTTACTCTGTTTGTCTGTTGATCCATCCGTCTTAATTTCTTTCTGACAAACTGTCTAACCGTAAGCCCTCCTCTGTCCCCGACTCTGTCCATCTCTGTTTGCTTGTCTGCTTGCCCTTCTTCGTCTCTGAACTTTTGTCTTCATTCTATGATAATGTTCTTTTCTGTCTGAATATCAGTCCTCTAACCGAAACACAGTGATTATTGCCTATGTCTCTTTTATATATATATATATATATATATATATATATATATATATATATATATATATATATATATATATATATATATATATATATATATATATATATATATATGCCATTTGGTCTACTCTTCTCGATCTCTAACTTTTGCCTTCTGTCTATGACTATATATATATATATATATATATATATATATATATATATATATATATATATATATATATATATATATATATATATATATATCATGAAGCTACAAATGTCGCTTAATATCAAATTCACGTTACCTCGAGAGTATCTCCGATGGAGATTTATCACCGAAGGGGGAATATAAATTCCCTTCGGTGATAATTCTCCATCAGAGATACTCTCGAGGTAGCATGAATTTGATATTACAACATTTGTAGCTTCATGATTGTATATAAATCACGGTGTGATAAAAAAATTTCATATATATATATATATATATATATATATATTATATATATATATATATATATATATATATATATATATATATATATATATATATATATATATATATATATATATATATATATATATATATACTCGTATGTATGTATGCCATTTGGTCTACTCTTCTCGATCTCTAACTTTTGCCTTCTGTCTATGACTATCTCCCAAATCAATCACATCGCCGTCAGACACGCTCTTACTTTTTTGTTTTGACGAAACCGACTGAATGCCATCGCACTGACTCTCTGTCCCTGCCACGTTTTTCAATATCTATTCCCTTTGACAATTCCTCCCGTCTTTTGTGTTACTTTCATCTCATATTTACTCAAACAAACAAGGCTTTTATTGAGGAATGTTTACTTTACAGCGTTCCCATACAATTTTGACTTCCAGATCCCAAAGAAATTGGTCGAGATGGTCTGATCTTGTCTGTAGGTCAAAATAATACATACGAGCGATCGCAAGAACTTCGCTAAAATACAATTAAGGTTATCAGTGCATTCACCTGATCACGAGAGGTGTTAGCTTTTAACAGTACATAATGTGGTACCGTAAAATTGTGTCAATACACTTACATATATATGCCCTATATATAACTATAGTCGTGATAGGTAAGTTGGTTTCGCCTGGACTTCACTAAGCGTTGGTCCCGAGTTCGAGCCCCGTCCATGGCATCACCGGAAAGAAATAAACCATCTTTCATTTCTTCCCGGTGGTGTTTGATATAAACCTATCTATCTATCTATATATACATACGTATACTCGTGTATATATATATGTATATATATATATATATATATATATATATATATATATATATATATATATATATATATATATATATATATATCACTTTGCACTTCAATTTGATCCCCAACTTAACGGACAATGCTACAAATTTTTAACCATTTGTAAACAAGAGATCTGGCCTTGCTTTTTCGAACTCAGGCATTTCTTTTATTTCTAGCCAAATCTGACTGTTTCTTATTATTTTCTCAAGTTTTTTGTTACTCAACTAGCTTTCGAACCCCACATTACCCAACGCCGCTTGTATCAGACTTTCAGGGTTTGCTGCAAAATTGCTGTAAAGGTTTTTAGGATCTTTCCTAGGTAGAGACCACCGAGGGTTTAAACCGGGTATGTATATCCACCTTAGCGGCGGGTTTAGTACAAGCGCGTTGAGGATGACCGTAAAAACATAAACAAAAGACTGTAAATATCATGAAGATAATGACCCCATAGAAATATTAGTCCTAGATAACGACCCCCGAACTTTGCTGGGGGTCACTATCTAGAAAAATCCGATTTCTATTTCGGAAGACAGTCCTCCTCTTTTATCCGAGCCTGATACCGGATTAAGGAATAAGCTGTTTTCTGTCGTTACTGATTCTGTCAGTTCTCACACTGTCTCTTGAGTATATTTTTTCTTTAAATGGTAGACCTATTTTTCTTGTTTTTTTTTTATTTTTTAATAATTTTTCCTTTCTCGTCCGCCTGTAACGAGTCCTTATGCTAATTGAGGCCCTCATCAACGACAGCCTAATTATCTAACCCTTCTGCTGCTCAATTTCATTGCCTCTCTAATGAGCCTTCTACCCTTGTTCGCTGAGGAAAACACACACACATATATATATATATGTATGTATATATGTATATGTACATACATACATATAATATATACATACTGTGTATATATATATATATATATATATATATATATATATGTATGTATGTATGTATGTATGCCTTCGACAAGCCGTTTCCGATAATAGGAGGAGGAACCCAAGGACGGAAAGGACCACAGTCACTGCTACATTCATCCTAAGCGCCGGAATATGGATGAACGTTCACTATATACCATAAATTTCCATATCAGCCACTTCGTACACGTACGCAGAAAGCTTAACACACACACACATGTACACACGCACACACATACATACAGTGTATATATATATATATATATATATATATATATATATATATATATATATATATATATATATATATATATATATATATATTTTCCTATCTTGAAAAGATCCTTTAAAACAAAGAAATTATTGAGAAACAAATCCACATTTATGTAATTGCTATATTTTAAAAAGTTTTGAGATTCCGTACAATTCCCCTTGTCAAATGGGGGAATCATACATATTCTCGAAAGCTCTCGGTAGAGTTTTATTTTCAAATATATTTTTACAGTTCCATGCCTGCGGATTTGTTTCTCCACCGTACGACACATGCTACTTGAGAATTTTTAAAAAATAGTCTTTATATAGAAATTATAATAAGCCATTTCGTTTCGGCCAACTCACATGGGCCCCGCTTCAGTGAAATATTGAGCCTTCATAAAACCAAAGTAGTTCGATCTAAACATCGTTTGACCCCAGTTAAATGTGCTGCTTCTGTAACACCTCTCATTTTCCACCGGGACGGGGCCCACAGTTTAGTGGTGGAAATATAGTGACTTATTAATATGTCTCTGTTTCTCTTATGGGATTTCATAAGGAAAATACTTGAATGTTAATTATTTATACTTAACTGTTACACATACACACATGCACTATATATATATATATATATATATATATATATATATATATATATATATATATATATATATATATATATATATATATATATATATATAAGTACAGTAACATATATACATATATATATTATATTATATATACAAATATATATATATATATATATATATATTATATATATATATATATATATATATATATATATATATATATATATTACACATATATATATATATATATATATATATATATATATATATATATATATATATATATATATATATATATATATATATATACAGTGATTTTTTCAGTGGTGCGCACGGGACACACAAATTGAACATGAATGTCAGCCTGCCTCCGACAAGCAACCCAATCCCATGTGACAAACGCCGAAATTGATATTGTTGAATCAGATCCCATTGCTTGCAATCCTTGTAACACATATCCCTAACGCTGACGAAGGAATTGATCCAGAGGCTTGGTCTGACGAAGTTTCTCAACGCTGACGAAGTCTGTTGATGGTTTTTTTTCAGTGGAAGTTGAAGGAGGGTATTGAAAAGGTGCTTGAACTGATTTCTTCCGCGTGTTGATGAAGGTTATTGGGCGAAATTTTTTTTTTTTTTTAAACTGTTGGACTACATGACCCTATGGACATTTGTGCATGCAGCATATAAACATGTTTAAAATATCCTTTTCTTTTTACATATGTATGCATGCATACGTGTATGTATATATATATATATATATATATATATATATATATATATATATATATATATATATATATATATATATATGTACAGTATATATATACATATATATATATATATATATATATATATATATATATAATATATATATATACACATAACACACACACATACAGTGCATGCATCGAAAAGCCTGCTGATAGGTCACGATACTGTTTTCAGAATTCCTTGTTCAATATTGAAGAGGTGAAAGTCACTAATAACTTTTTTAATCTCTGAAGTCACCCTTTGATAAAGAAAATAGTTTACAGATTAACATTATATATAAATACATATATATAATATATATACGTAGAATCTATGTATGGATGAGAGGCAATAGACTTTTATCCTTCTCGTGGTCAGGTCGGCAATGGTACCTCGTTCTGATTATTGGATCCGGGTTCGTTTCCCGCACATCAGAATTTCTTCATATTTCTTGCACTTGAATCTTAAGGCTTAGTAGTGACAAACGTATCCAAAAAAGCGCGAAGAATTCGAGAAAGTTAAGAGGGCATTGTGGCTATTACAATTACGATATATGAACGTTTGCGTTAGTATATTTTTGTATTTTACTAGAGAAATATACACCTTGGTCACTGCCACATTCACAGCTAACTGCTGAATTTTGGATGAACCCCTTGTGCAGAAAACAATAATAACCTTCTGTCTCTTCATATAATGAAACCCCTACGGACATTGTACTCATTTTTCTGGATGTTAAGACTGCTCCTTCCTCAATACCCCCTTTCACCCCATCTGTCCAACTCTTTCCATGTCTACCTCTCCTCCTCCCTCCTTACATTTGAATTATACTCTTTCCGTTAATCTATCGTTTTTCATTCTCTCTTCATGATTAAACCATCTTGAAACTTTCACCTATGCCAATCCTTTTCCACTTCTACATATCTTACTGTACACACACACACAACATATATATATATATATATATATATATATATATATATATATATATATATATATATATATATATATATATATATATATATATATTTATATCTACGCAAGAAAAGGAGAGAGAGAGAGAGAGAGAGAGAGAGAGAGAGAGAGAGAGAGAGAGAGAGAGAGAGTTGGATTCAAGGGGAGAAAGACTGTTTGTTATCGAACTGTCTTATGTGTAAAACTAAAGCATCAGGTTGACTGACACAGACACACAAACCCACACAAAAACACAAAGTGCCAAAAAGAAGAGAGAGAGAGAGAGAGAGAGAGAGAGAGAGAGAGAGAGAGAGAGAGAGAGAGAGAGAGAGAGAGAGAGAGAGAGAGTCCCATTTATTGAATTGTCCGCACATAACATCAAATCATTCAAGTACAGATTCATAATATTACTCAAAGGTATCCAGGCAAACGTAAAATCTTGAACAGGGTCTCCGGGGCGTCCACCAATCTCATCTGAATAAAGCTCTACCTGGACTTCCATGCTTACGCAAGCAACTTTTGTCCTTGGTTACTTGGCCAAAGGCAGTCAACATCAAGGAACAGATTCTCCCTAGATATTCCCCTACGTCAAAGGGAGGAAGTCTAAGGTGGAAAGCCTTTAGAGGGAAGGACATAGTACAGGTAAGTTTATAAACGTGGGAACAGCGTACTATAGGTAAGTTTATAAACCTATGGGGGCGGAAAGTTAGGGGAGGATGTTGTAGGGAGGTAAGTTTAAGATGGAAATTCTCTATGCTTTCCAGGGAGGACAGCATAGGGACGACATTCTAGGCGAGTAGGTTTCTATGTAGGGAAGCGTAGGTGGGGAAGTTTGAGGAGGGAGGGGGAATCCTAGGGAGAAAATTCCTCGCAACTTGTAATGATAATAACTCAGCCTTTCTCCTGAATTATCTTATTTGCCAAGGTTGTCGTAAACAACGGAATAAATAAAGGGATTCTGTATCGATGTTTACGCAGCCCTATAAATATTTATCACCTTGCTTAAAGATCTTATACGCTGTAATATTTATTCTGGTTTTCATACACATACAAGTATCACTAATTTTATATATAATATATATATATATATTTTATAGATTATATATATATATATATATATACATATATATATATATATATATATATATATATATATATATATATATATATATATATATATATACATATATATATATATATATATATATATATAATGTTCATATATTGTACGTGTATGAAAATATATATATATATATATATATATATATATATATATATATATATATATATATATATATATATATATATATATATATATAACTTTAAAATACGTTGTCATTTTTCATGTTAACAAAAACTTCAAGATACATTGTCATAATTATTAAGTTAACAAAATGTTAAATAAGCTCTCGTGCTTAGTAGTTAGTAGCCACACTTAATTAATTCTAGAATAAGTTATCTGGATCAGTAAGATGAAATGAATCTCAAAATAAGTTCTTAGTTGGTAGGTGATCTTCATTTTAAAAATGAGCTCTCCGATTTAGTAAGTTATAATAAATCTTAAAATAAGTTCTTAGATTAAGTAGGTTAACTTAAACTCTTTTAGGAAGTTCTCATGCATAGCAGGTTACCCTATACATTAAAATGTTAAGCTGTAAGTTCTCCTTGGCAGATAAGCATAATAAAATGTAAGTTCTCACGATTAGCAACAAAGCTTATAACAAGAATTAATAAGTAACACAAACTTTAAAAGTTCTCATGATTAATATCATGAACTTAGTAACGTATTCTTATATTGGGTAATATAACCTTTGCAATAATTTCTTTTCATGCGTCTTAATACCGGCTTTCGAAAAAGTTTTCGTATTTAGTACGTCAGCATTTATAAATTTCTTCTACAGCTTCTAATGTTGGGTTGAGAAATGAACTTGCAAAATATTCCTCCTTTGGGAAGTGTCTGCATGGGGTCGCATTTCAGAGTGTCGTACTCTCTATGGTAATTGTCAGACATTATGTTAATTTAGTACCTACATCTGGACTTGTTTTCCCGACCACTCTTAGGACGAAGGTAAGAAACAGCTATGGAAAATAAAGGAGACAAATGGGATGGTCTTCAAAATGGAAAATGTACTTTTGTTACAAATGATATATAGTTTATTTTTCCTCTACAACATAATGAATACAAATATATATACATATATATCATATATATACAAGCATATACACAAACATACACATTCATTATATATATATATATATATATATATATATATATATATATATATATATATATATATAGAGAGAGAGAGAGAGAGAGAGAGAGAGAGAGAGAGAGAGAGAGAGAGAGAGAGAGAGAGAGAGAGAGAGAGAGACTATATGCATGCAAGCTAAACACATACATGCAGACATATATAAATGTATATATATAATTATACATACATATGTATATATATGTAAATACACAGACGTATATATACATATGTGTATATGTGTCTGTGTGCGGTCACCGTCCTATGGCAACAACCAAAGATCATCTCTCAGAGACATGAAAAATCTTTTTCTTCTGTGGTTGGAAATAAAAACTTGAATTCCATGAATAAATTTACATATTATTTGGCATAAATATTAAATCAAAGAACCCTCCGCAGCAAAGTAACAAGGAAAAGGGTCGGAGGTTCTTTAAACAAATCTCTAGGCAGCGTATGAGCGCATAAGAAATAATCTGTAGAAAAATCAAAGTTTGTTTGGTTATTTACTGTGCTCAGGTTTTTGACCCATACTTACACACGAACACCCACACTCTTGCACGAACACGTACAAGCATGCACAGTTGCAATATATTGTTATTGTGCATTCATATTTGTGATTATGAGGGAAATTTTGAAATACAAGACTGCAATGTATACATACAGTGTGTTTATATATACATACATACATACATACATACATACATACATACATACATATATATACATACACACATATATATATATATATATATATATATATATATATATATATATATATATATATATATATATATATATATATATATATATATATTACAGGGAATATGTGAAATATGTGAAATTAGGGATTTCACGAAATCCCCAGGGAATTTGTGAGACTACCAATTCACTTGGGAACATTAAATTTTGATCCCCGAGGACTAGTACTAAACACGACGAAACAGTGATTCATCTACACTGTTTTGCCGTGTTTAGTACTAGCCCCTGGGGGTCAAATGTGTTTTGCCGTGTTTAGTACTAGCCTCTGGGGGATCAAATGTGTTTTGCCGTGTTTAGTACTAGCCCCTGGGGGATCAAATGTGTTTTGTCATGTTTAGTACTAGCCCCTGGGACTGGGGGGATCAGATGTGTTTTGCCCTGTTTAGTACGAGCCCCTAGGGGTCAAATGCGTTTTTCCGTGTTTAGTACTAGCCCCTGGGGGATCAAATGCACTTAGGAACATTTGACCCCAGGGGTTAGTACTAAACACGGCAAAATATATTTACCCCCCCTGGGCTAGTACTGAACACAGCGAAACAGTGTAGATGAATCACTGTTTCACCGTGCTTAGTACTAGCCCTCGGGGATCAAATGTTCCTAACCGAGTTGCTCATTATACAAATTCCCTAGAGATTTTGGGAAATCCCTGAGTTCCATATTCCCCGTAACACACACATATATATATGTGTGTGTGTGCACATGCATATCTGAGAGGGATGTGTACGCTCGCAAGCACACCCATACACATGTGAGTAAATGGAAAAAAACCTTACCGTTCGATACAAAATTTAAAACCAATGTCGAAATAAAAGAAGTTTATTATACTCCAATAAGCAAAGATTGGGCAATGAATAATTTTCTTTTTCACCTTGACTACATGCGAAGTAAAATTTAGCGGTGTTAAGTTGAACGACCATTCTGTTAGATGGTGCGTGCCAAAAACTCGTTCCAGGAATGTTTTTTTTTTTTTCTGGATATATCACTGGACTCGTAGTTTACAAGCTCTGGTACTTGAATCACTAGTAAAACACAACTTCGGCGTAAAACTGCCCATAAATTTAACATTACTGTGTTATACTGCTGTTTCAGTCTTAATTCAAAGCTAAATAATTGCACCTTTCTAGTACATTTAAAAATGAAAGATAAATTTCCCTTCTAAATTATATATATATATATATATATATATATATATATATATATATATATATATATATATATATACATATACATATATATATATATATATATATACATACATACATATATACATAGGGTGTTTCAAAATTAGAGGCCCCCTCTACAGCATAAATTAAATTTGATATTGACAAAAACAAAAGTAATTCAGAACAGGTATTTATTTAAGTTTCTCTCTGAGTATTTAATATTTTGTGTGGCCTCCATCTGCCTGTACCACAGTCTGCATTCTTGAGGGGAATGATTTCAGCAAATCACAGAAAAGCTGAGACTCAAAGTCCATTTCCCTGAGCACTTCGGTCACCTCTCTTCGCAGGTCGTCCAGGCTTGGTATACCATCATACTTCACTGAGCACGCTTCAACACGATCCTTTAAGATACTACCAATGTTTTCACACACATTAAGGTCAGGGGAGCTACCTGGAAATTCACTTGACGAGAAGAAATCGATACCACTGTTTCAAAGCAGCTCCTGTGTCTGAAGAGTCTTGAAACGTGGTGTTTTTATCATGCAAAAATGTGACTTCTTCAACAGGTAACGCATTTTCAGGATCTTTGAGGAAAGGAAATATTTGCCATTCCATGACTGTCCTTTTTCTTTGATGATCCACATTAACCATTTGGCTGTGAAACAGAAAAATTCCCAAACATTCAGGAAATTTCACAACTTGGCGATAGCGCACGTCATCGCTGATATCGTCCAACTTTGCAGCCCATATGATGTAATTTTTATGATTTGGCTTCCTGACTGTGTAAATGAATAATTCATCTGATGCAGCAACATGGAGAAAGTCAGCTTCATCCCAGTCTTTAAGAAATGAACCACAAAACCATGCACGGTCTTCTCTCTGTTGCTGAGTGATGTTGGGGTTGCTGATAACATGAAATGGCTTGATGCCAGATTTTTTCAACTCATGATATACAGCACTATAACTTCTCTTCTTTCCCCTTTTTGTTTCTAGTTCAAGTGCCAATTTACGTAAATACTTTCTTGGTCTACCCACTGCCTCAGCTATGATGTCTTTTAACTCCTGAGAAAGGACTTCATGCCTTCCAAGATTCTCACTCTTTTTGCAATGCAAGTCATATGGATTTTTGATCCAGTTTCTTTTAACAAAGGATTCATCTCTTTTAATGTATTTAGCTATCCAGGAACGTGAAATGAAGGATGCGCCAGCATCCCTGGCCTCTCTGAAGGTTATAGCCTGGATTCGGTCAATCCATCTGATTTCCTCCGAGTTGTTAGCCATGGTTGTATCTAACTCCATCACTCAGTCTGAAAATACAAGAAATGTAAAATGAAAAATAGCTTAAAAGAAACTTAAAATAATGTACTTGGAGATAGGCTATAGCAGAAAACTTCATAACTTTCCATTTGTTCTGTAGAGGGGGACTCTAATTTCAAAACACCTGGTATATATATATATATATATATATATATATATATATATATATATATATATATATATATATATATATATATATATATATATATTCTAACACACTCTAATGATATAGCCTTGTAATAGGTATGTCTTCATGCAATTTTAATGTATTTTCTCTTATATTTGTCATGTGTTGTCTGTAGTAATAATGATTGTTGAAATACCAAGTATCAGATCTCAAGAGTTTGGAACTAAAAATACATTTTTGCTGTTAGGGTGATGTTTACCCAGGTGTCCAGCCAGGGTATTTTCCCTTTTGAAGGGTTGTCTCTTTATCCACTTGAACTGTCATCAAAAGAGATATGGGATGACAGGTTTAGATAACACTGGTTGGCCCAAAAGCCTGTTGTTTGAACAAGTGTTAAGTCAGGAAATCCCTTGTCAACTAAAGAGACATGTGATGACAGGTCTAGACAACCTTTTTGACCCAGGGGAAAAATCCCTTGTTGTTTCCCCCAAAACCAGGGAAAGCTCCCTTTTATTTCTCCTTCTCCAGGGAAAATTCACGGGCCCATTTCCCAAAATGCCTCAGTGGCAACATAGGTTTCTTATAGTAGAATCTGGGAGGCTGTGCATTAGCCTGTGAGAGACCATTTGAGTTGGTAAGGTTTTCTCTCTCTCTCTCTCTCTCTCTTTCTCCAAAAGAGAATAATTTTTAACATAATATATTATTGTGGCCACTAGTAATAATATTCCCTATAAAGATCTGATCATAAGAAAAGTGTGTTAGAAGTGTAACGGCACCTCATAAAAAGTGTGTTTTTGTGAATTTTACAAAGGTGTGCACAAGCATGTGTAAGGTAAAGTGGATTTTACTTATTATTACCATGGTATAATGTGTTAGGAATTTTTCCTAAGGTGTTAGGAGATTTTTCCTAAGTGAAATTATTGTTGATAAACCTTTTGTGCATTTTTTTGTGTGTTCTTGTGTTTACAATTTCTTAATTTTGCCCAATTTTTGTGTTGGTGATTTAACATTTATTTACTTAGCATTTTACATATTTTTGATACTTTAATATTACATACTTGATTTGATTTTCATTTATTAAGATTTCCTTTTCAAATCATGAGTAATTCTTGATACTTTTAAATTTTGCTTGGTTAATGTAATTTCTTGATAAATTAAGTTTTGTGAATTAAGTTTGTTTAAGAATTGTGTTGTTTTCAAGTAACGGTAAATTTTTCAGATTGTGAAGTCTAATTATAAATTTTAAAGTTAAAAAAAATTTTTGTATTTAAAATTTTTAAACATAGTGTTTCATTTATTGACCACCAGTGAATAGGATTAATTGTGTGTGCATAAGGCAAAGTGATAAACATGTTTTGTTCCCTTTAGTTTTGCTGAAGTGAATTAAGACCAGAGAAACAATTATAGTTGTTTGATGGAGTGATGCCCTTTTTCTCTATTATACTTCTTCCTTAGTTGTTAACACCTCACACATATCTTGATAAACTTAGTTTGATTTTTCAAGAGATAAGTAAGTTTTAAGGGATCACTGTTACCTTTAGAGTGCTCAGTCGTAATTTTATTGTCATGAGAGTTCAGGTATCTGGCTGAAGTGAGGTAAATTTTTGGTACATTTGACAATGTGTGTGTGTGCGTGCATACTTGGTACATTTTATGACAAATGAAAGGTAAATTGCGTGCGTCTATACATTTTATTAAAATAAATATAAATTTCCTTCTAAATTTATATATATATATATATATATATATATATATATATATATATATATATATATATATATATATGTATATATATATATATATATTATATATATACATATACATATATACATATGTACATATATATATATATATATATATATATATATATATATATATACATTAATATATATATATATATATATATATATATATATATTATATATATATATCTACATATTATTAAAATGAATGGTAAATTTCCCTTTTAAATTTATATATTTATACATATATATGTGTGTGTGTGCTTGTGTATAGAATTTAGAAAGGAAAATTCTCTTTAATTTTTAAATTCACTAACAGGTTCAATTATTCAACTTTGAATTCAGACTAAAACAGCAATAATACACAATCACGTTAAACCTTGAAATCTATGAACAGTGTTTTATGAGTGTTGTGTTTTACGAGTGATTTAAGCATTCCAGTTTCAAGCGCCAGCGCTCGCAGCAAAGCGTCCAGTTTTGTTTCCAGAAAAAAAAAATTCATGGAACAAGTTTACTGCACGTACTATCAGATAGAATGCTCATTAAACTCAACACAACTAACTTTTACTTCGTAGGTAGTCGGCGAGAAAGGAAATTATTCCCCATTCCGATCTTTGTTTGTTGAGAATAAATGCTATTTCATTTCGACATGGTAATCAATTTTTATATTCCGGTAAGTTTTTTTCTTGACGATATACTTGTACGGCTGTGGGTGTTTTTGCGAGCGCACACAAAATCCTAATTTACCAAGATCATATGCATATCAATTTTGCACCATTTATATATATATATATATATATATATATATATATATATATATATATATATATATATATATATATATATATTATATATATTTTATATATCAATATTAAACATATTTTTGATATAAGTTTTCCAGCCATATACAGACTGATATATGAATATTAAAAAAAAATTATTAAACTCATCCCTAACCTAAAACCGTCCCTGTTTTTAAACACTATATATTATCAATATTATATAAAACCGCAAATATATATAAACAAAATAAAATGACACTCAAAACATATATAAATCAACGTATATCGACATATAAATTTTAAAAAAAAATATATAATAATAAACATACACATATATAATTTTTCCATTCAAAACCAGATATTCCTGAGGGTCGACAAAGCCAGCTGTCACAAATGACCGAGATGATTAAAAAAAACTGGATTATCAGGCTAACCGACAACGGCTGTTTTATTGTATCTGATTTTAACGACGAGATGAGCTGTTACACAAAATAAAAAGACACTCAGCGCCACTTGATGGATAACGGGTCCCCAAATAAAAAACTAATAATTAGTGACACACACAAATAGGCTTCATCAACACGAAACACGCCCCACAAACAGATACACGTCACAAAGCCAGCTGTCACAAATGACCGAGATGACTCACTGGATTAGAGGAGAGAGAGAGAAACGGCTGTCATGATTCAACTATGCAACGACAGAGTAAGGGCATATTGCTCAGCGACACTTGATGGATATGGGTTTAACAATTTGAAAGGGAAGATGATATTGAAGGTATTGAACAAGTCAAGAATCAACAGAGAGAGAGAGAGAGAGAGAGAGAGAGAGAGAGAGAGAGAGAGAGAGAGAATTAGTATTTCATTATACGGTCCATGTGGTGTTAAAATTTGAAGGGAAGAAGATATTGAACGTATTGATAACGCAATGAAATGAAATCACAGTAAGGACATATTCAGTAATTTTCCATATCCAGAGTGAAGATAGCGTATGACGGAACTGATTAAGTGGAGAATCAACAATTACAAAGAGAGAGAGAGAGAGAGAGAGAGAGAGAGAGAGAGAGAGAGAGAGAGAGAGAGAGAGAGAGAGAGAGAAAGAGCTGTGTAACAAGCAAATTAACAGTCATTAATTTTGAAAGGAAGAGTAGCAATCATTAATCTTATGCCGCTGACGTTTTTATTGAAACAGATCAGATATCAATAGGTGTAATAAGAGCCATAAGCACTGTCCTATAATATGAAGACTTGACAGTCTATTATTATTATTATTATTATTATTATTATTATTATTATTATTATTTAGGAGAAAGTTATACATAACAAGTCGCACGTGAAACTAGATAACGTCGCAAGCATTCATATAATAGAATGCATCAATGTGAAGAGAGAGAGAGAGAAGACAGTAATGAATGAAGATTAAATGAAAAACAAGAAACTAAGAATGAATAAAAACAAACAAATAAACACGAATTAAAAACAGACAATAAATTTGAATTGAAAATATATATGAAACTAAAAACAAGCAAATAAATACGAACGAATTAATCAGACAAATAAAGATGAACTAATAACAAAAAATAGAGATGAAATAAAACAATCAAATAAATCCTAACATAAATATAGATAACGATACTTAGGAGGTCTGCATCAGAATGATTCAGCAAGAATTTTGCAAGAGGGAGTACTGTAGTGTTGTCATATATTAATGAAAAAATTATTTTAAAGCTTCACCTCTCCCAGAATTGCAACAGGTACCGTGAATACTAATATGTATAGTAGCCCTTTCATTTCAAATGGAAGGAACGCCATGGGGTTTGGGAGAGCGGGGTTTATAAGGCAAAGTTATCGTTCTCATTAAAGGAAATAATAATAATAATAATAATAATAATAATAATAATAATACTAATATAATAATAATAAAGTTCTTCATGTAATATTTCTTACCACATAAACTTTAATAATAATAATAATAATAATAATAATAATAATAATAATAATAATAATAATAATAATAATAATAAAGTTTTCCAGGTACTTTTTCTTACCACCTAAACCTCAACCGAAGGAAAACAGGCAAAGAACAGTGAATTGATGGAAAAGTCGACCTGAAAAATGCACATACGTATGAATAATTAACACTACGCCTAAAGAAACGTGTATATATATATATATATATATATATATATATATATATATATATATATATATATATATATATATATATATATATATATATATATATATATATATATATATATATATATATGTGTGTGTGTGTGTGTGTATATAATATATAAACACACAAACTATTTCATTCTTACAAACTATACTTCAGAAACTCCTGTGCCTCTTTCCGACTGTTTTTTTTCTTCAACATTCTTATCAAAATTATTTCACCACTATCTGTATCACGGGCCGTCATTTCTCGATTTTTAGGCCTGCATCCTTCAATTATTTGTTTCATATTTCCCATTTCATTCCAAACTATCATCTCTCACATTAACTATCACTTCATTAAATATCGGTTCTTTATCGTTCATTTTGACATTTTTCAAATAATTACTTCCCCCCCAACATTCCCATCAAAATACTTTCAAACTAAAGTCTGTTTATTAGGAGCTGACGGTAAATATCCACCCCATGATATCGAATGTACTCGTGACTGGGGGAAGCTCATGCTACTCTCCACCCACTAGGAGTTCCTTCAACCAATCAGAAGCAAGCCACAAGATTTAATAATATCGGCTGCGGATATACGCCGTCGGCTAAAAAAAAAAAAGACTATAATATTTCCTACAGAAGTTTTATCATTTCACGATTTTTTCCATTTCGACACTTTTCTGATTTTTTCTCATTGAAATCCTTTTAAGATATTATATTTCAACCTCCAAAAAAGTTCACGATTTTTCTTTCTATAGCGTTCAGTAGCCTTCTTGGCCAAGTCTAGGCGTCGACTCGAAATATAAATCTATCACTCCACTCCATACCGAAGCGAGGACTTTTACGCAATAAAATATTATCTTGCAAAAAAAAAAAAAAAAAAAAAAAAATCGTGTCTTATCTCTCAAACCACGTTTTTATATCCTGCGAATAAACTGAAAAGTCTTCTGCCATTAATCCGGTTCAGAAATGGGAGAGCAAACACGTTTGCCACAGACAGATGATCTTAGACGACAGAGATGATTTGATAGAGAGAGAGAGGGAACAGCTAATGTAGAAGTTGGTTGAACACTGATGGGTGGAAAAGTTAAGAGTACCCTTTGATTTGAGAGAGAGAGAGAGAGAGAGAGAGAGAGAGAGAGAGAGAGAGAGAGAGAAGGAACGGCTAATATAGAAGCTGGTTGAACACTAATGAGTGGGAAAAGTTAAGAGTATCCTTTGATTTAAGAGAGAGAGAGAGAGAGAGAGAGAGAGAGAGAGAGAGAGAGAGAGAGAGAGAGAGAGAGAGAGAGCCTATAAATATACTTAAAGGTCATTCTACAGGAGAGAGAGAGAGAGAGAGAGAGAGAGAGAGAGAGAGAGAGAGAGAGAGAGAGAGAGAGAGAGAGAGAGAGAGGGAAGCAGGAACCGACTGGTATTGGAGTTGGCTGACCCTCTATGGACAGAGAATTTGAAGGAGAAATGTCCCAGTTATATTTATAGATTATGCCCTCCAGCCAGGAGCGCATAAGGCCCCCCCAATCGCACTGCCTGTCTCTCAGCCCGTCTTCCCCCATTCACGTCCGTTTCTCCGTCTGTCTGTGTAAATGAATAAATGACAGTCTCGAGATATTTATAGAATAAAAGCAGCGGCAGCGGGGAAACGCCATTTGCCCGAGCGGATACAAAAGAAATATCTGAAACGGCGAAACAACAATCAATTAACCATTTCCACGTCTAGAGATGGCAAGACTCAATTGCGCCAAGGCAAGCTCGCTAATTGCCTAGACTTGAATGCCTTTCATGTTGGCTGCATTAGATTCTCTCCTTAATGGTAGTTGAATTCTCACTACTACCCCGATCTTCGCTTTTGCCTTGCGAGCGACGTGTCTTGTTTGTTTGCACACTATGATTCTCTCCTAAGCGGAACGCTTTTCAGTGTCTGTTTTCAGAGGCAGTTACTGAGACACGTTAACTTTAAATGTCATTTATTTTTAATATCTCCTGTACATTTGCCATCTTGAATAGAACAGATTATAGAATTTAGGTTACTAAGACACATTAAAATATGTCATTTATTTTTAATATCTCCTGTACATTTGCCATCTTGAATAGAATAGAATATAGAATTTAGGCCAAAGGCCAAGCGCTGGGACCTATGAGATTATTCATTGCTAAAACGGAAACTGACTGTAAAAAGGTTTGAAAGGTGTAGCGGGAGGAAAACCTCGCAGTTGCACTATGAATCAATTGTTAGGAGAGGGAGGAAAGTAAAATGGAAGAAAGAGAATATGAAGGGAGGTAAAATAAAGGGAATGAAAGGGGCTGAAGCTAGGGGCTGAAGGGAAGCTGCAAAGAACCTTAAGTAATGCCTACAGTGAAGCGCATGAGGTGCACTGACGGCACTACCTCCATACGGGGATTTGCCATCTTGAGTATTATTACTCCAGTATCATCTAAGCGTAATAAAAAAATATATCTAAAAATCATTACTACACCAACTCTGCGATTTATTTCTAAATCTCCCTTGAAAGAAACCTATCGCAAACATTCCCGTTTCAAAATCGTTTTCAAATAACTGTCCAGGCAATTAGCAAGTCTAGTTGGCAGTTCTAAGCGTTTCTTGCTCAAGAATGGCCAAAGGGATTCGCCAGGGCAGGGGTGGAGGGAGGTAGCGGGGGGGACCTTGAAGCGGGGGGGGGACTGCCAAAACCCCTTGGAATCCTCAGGAACGAATCTCTGGAATCCATGATATTAAGAGAAAACAAACAGAATGCTAAAGGCAACTTGAATGCCCGCTTGCACAAACGTGAGGACGAAACGCACAAAACTTTTATTCTATATTTTCTTGATATATATTTCCCGTTTGCATCCTTTCTGATAACTTCTTAATCGTAATTCACTCACTTGCAAACAGTATTTATATTGCATATCAGGTCCTGGGTTCATCTACAACCTAACTAAAATCATTGATACAAAAAGTAAATATGTAAGCTCCAGTTTTAAGGCCCAGGACAGGGTTCGAAAGCTTTTGTAACTGTTTTATAAAATCAACAATAATTCACCACTGAATATTATTGTGGACCTGATATACAGCATATCCCGTTCTCGATCTAGAGGAGAAAGACCTACAGTGTTTATATTTACATTCTCGTATATGAATTACGTGTATATGAGCAAAGTCTTTTGCGTCTGTATGTTTGTATATACACACATATTTACATATATATATATATATATATATATATATATATATATATATATACACATATTTATATATATGTGTGTGTGTGTGTGTGTGTGTAAATACTTTGTTAAAAGTATGATTGCACTCATTTACCAAAGTGTTCCCAGTCTATAAACGAACTGCATTTTCTTCTGGTGACTATCCAGTCTGGGCAAATCTAATATTGATCTGACAACAGCCATCAAGCTGCAATGATATGGCTCAAGTCCTTATCTTTATTATATAAAATACAATGCATATCCATATTTTCTGTGTGTAACCACGATAATGTATTGGCAATAAATTCCACTTTTTGATTAGCTCTTACATGAATGTGCAAAATGAAAGTACGTAGAGACTCGGTGGCCAAAGGTCGAGGCTTGCGGTTCGACCTCACATTACCGTCATTTTTGACGTTGTGGAAACAGCAGTAACCTTTACAAAATAGTTTACGAAACCCCGTGATCACTAAGATATCTATGACTGTCACATTATGGCGGTCCAAAAGGATTTGTTCTTCAGCAAGGGATGAAAACTGGTGCAAGTCTAAATAACAGAAATTCGATGTCAGTGAAGGAGATCAATAAGAAGGAATGCTTAACACTTTGTCATTGTTCAGAGCGGAGTTCAGAAAAAAAAAATTAGTCAATGAAGCTTGAGAGCAGCACCATGGCCAAGCCATTCTTACTTTTTACAGAGTAACCTTCAAGGTACTCTGAGAATGAACGCTCAACCACCAACCCGCCCCCTCCAACACTCCACGCCCTCTCCGATGTGGGAGGCATCAAAATGAACCTCGGAAACCCAATTCTGCTGGAAATTGATTCATCGCGGGAACTCCATCTTTTCAGTCATTTTTTTCGTTACAATGGATATCGTTTTTGTCATGCGAACCATTCCTATACAGCTACTGATTTCCCGATCAGCTGGGGCCTTATTTATCTGCCTTTGTGCAAAATGTATTCCAAAAAATATACATTCTATAGAAAGTCTTGAAGTTTTTGAGGGCTGCATAACGTTTTCTATATAGGTTCTAGTGCAAGAGGGGCCTTTATAATCTTATCATTAAGATGTTAAATTTTGGCCTTTATAATCTTATCATTAAGATGTTCAATTTTCTTTTATATTTACTTTTGTTCGAAGGTCAATGCTTAAGATATATATGCCATTCTTGCACGGAACTCAATGTCAAATAAAAGAATGAAGAAAGGAAACGGAAACGGAGGTAAAGTAAAAGGCTAAAAAGTGGGTGCACTGATGGCACTACCCCCCGACAGGTGGGGTCCACATTCGGTAAGGGTTTCGTAGAAATCTAGTCTTAACTATTCGCTTAATACTGCTACCAAACAAACAAAAGCATAAATTTCTTGGCAAAGGTAATGACTTAGCTACATTAGTAGAACTATATTGTTTAAAATAATAAAGATGAAAATTTTTCCAATGATGATTTATTTGAAAAACAAAAATTATATGTTAAAGAATTAGGACCGAACTATGGCACGTATGTTTACCACAGAAAACCGGTAATTTCCTTTATGCATAAACCTCTCATCGATGAACATATCTGGGGAGCGGAAAGAATTTATTACACTACTCAGCTTAATACAAATTACTGAATATAAAACTGTCCCTGAAATATGGAAAAGAAATGTACAAGTTAACAAACCCCTCTGACCAAGTGGCAACTTCCTGTCCTTTTGGGGTCTTTGTCGCCGAAAGTAGTCGTGCGTGTGACGGACACCTCCCTAAGACTGTCACCTTTGTTTACGCCGGAGGAACTGGAAGAGAAAGACTGTCCAATATCTTCCTCCAACTGACAGACATAAAAGGTGAAATCAACAGAATGGAAGTGTGATTAACGTGTGCTAGTAGTCACAAGGGCACTTTTTTTTTTTTTTTTTTTTTTTTTTCAATTTGACCGAAGTTTCCACACAATATCCAATATCATTGGTGGAAATGAAGTCTTCCATATTAGTTTTCTTGCTGCCATAAATGGCAGCTTTGATCGGCCAGGAATACAGAAAAAGTCTGCCCAGGATGTTTCCAGTTGGCGGCAATAAAAACTATTAAACCCAGTCAGTAAAAATATCTTACACAAATTCCTCCTACAAATTTTCCTTTAAAAGACCGTTGAAGAACAATATATATCAACGTTTATAAATGGCATAGGTCTACGGCAAGGTGGCTGACGTGTTATAGCCAAATACAGAGTAAATGTACGATAAATTAGCAGCTGCCATTTAAGCATAACGTTCGATCCGATAGACATATTTACGAAATGGGTAGTAATAAATGTACTACTGGGTTTAATTCATGCATGTCTGCCAGTTGACAACAGATAGGAAACAAGAAAAATAAGAGGGTATTGAAAATTTCCGGATCTCTGACCGGATGACGTACAGGATTTATTAAGAAATTACCCCCGGAAGGGAGTAACGCCATCAGTGCACCTCACGTGGTGCACAGCAAGCACTACTAAAGGTTGTTAGCAGCGACCCTTCGGCCCCTAGCAACAACCACTTCCTAGCATTTAACTTTACCTCCACCTTGCTGTCCAGCCACTCCAACTCCCTCTTTTCACTGTCTTAAGCGGTGAATGGTTGATGTGCCCCAGAATTTGGCTTTATAGCCAAATCTTAATATATAAAATCACATCTCGGGAAACAAGTAAGTTCGGAGATAGGGTTTTTGATGCCTATGGAAAGTATACCTCACCAATGGTAAGGTTACATAAGGAAATTTCCTTTGAAAATAGAGACATTTTGGCGAAAATCACTGAAGCCAGTAAGCCTCCTACCTTTAGGTCTAGCTGTAGTTCTCAGAAAATTTCCACTGGGTCTTTTGCAGCTGACAAGAGTGGAGTGAGGAACCGACACTGCAAAAATCGGGAAGTTTCGATAAAAGAAATAACAAGTAAAATATGCGCCGAAGTTTCTTCGACGCAATCGGGTTTTCTGTACAGCCGCTACAGCGTATAATCAAGGCCACCGAAAACAGATCCATCTTTCGGTGGTCTCGGTATAATGCTGTATGAGCCACGGCCCATGAAACTTTAACCACGGTCCGGTGGTGGCCTATTCTATATCGTTGCCAGAAGCACGATTATAGCTAACTTTTACCTTAGATAGAATAAAAATTACTGAGGCTAGAGGGCTGCAATTTGGTATGTCTGACGACTGGAGAGTGGCTGATCAAACACCAACTTGCAGCCCTCCAGCCCCAGTAGTTTTTAAGATCTGAGGGCGGACAGAAAAAGTGCGGACGGACAGACAAAGCCGTCACAATAGTTTTCTTTTACAGGAAAAAACTAAAAATCAAACTACAAATAAGAAAACAACACAAATTTGTATTTTTGTCCGCGGAGCACAACACCATCTATACACTAAAAACATAAAACTTCGAAGAGTGACTATCACCATAGACACGGGCTGCTCTATAAGCAAGAGTCGGCGCTGGCATATAGCCAGCTCAACACCAAAACTGCAGGGATGACCAGCGCTAAGTAGTCTGTTCTCTCTCTCTCTCCTAACTTAACTTGCACCCACTATTTCTCTTTTCTTAACAGATCCCTAACTTCCTCCCCACACAAACACTTCCTGTTTATTTTTTAATTTATTAATTAATTTCTTCTTTTTTAAGTAGTGAGAGATCTTTTTTTCGTATTTCCCTTTACCTTCTCTTACTTCTAAATGAGAACCATATTCTTTGGAAGCTTGAATTTCAAGTCAATGGCCCCTTTGGTGGGCTTGTTCCATATGAATAGGGTTCATCTTCTGAATAATAATAATAATAATAATAATAATAATAATAATAATAATAATCTGGCCCCATAACTTACTATAAGGAAGGACACACTGCAAAACAGAAAAACACACCCTCATCTACCTAATAAAAAAAAACGCGCAAAAAATATTTATGTTAAAAATGCGGCTCCGATATCTTCAAACAAGACAGACAGAAAAAGGGTATTTTCCTGCAAGGTACTCCTTTCATTATTTTTTCGCTGGGCGTCCTCCCTACACGGCTGCTGTAAAAATCTGGTTAGGAAATGTTACGCTGGTAGACACGGCCTAAACTTCCGGAACGCTGCCACCTTTTTTTTCTTCTCCGTCGTTTTCCCAGGGCGGAGATAAAAACGGGAAGGTTTTTCACACTATAGATAACAAACAGACCTGTTCACGCCATTGTGTTCGTAGCAATACACACACGCATATAGACACACACACACACACACACACACACACACACACATATATATATATATATATATATATATATATATATATATATATATATATATATATATATATATATATAATATACACACACGCACACATGTGTATATATATGTGTGTATGTAAGGTACTTATTTCAAATAAAAATAAGAGAAAAACAAAAAATGTGTATATCTGATAGCAAAATAAACAAGTTGTGTATTTCTGAAGCTTTTAGAAATATAAGCACATATAAATGGAACAGAATATAAAATTCAGGCAAAAGACGAAGAGCTGGGGCCTACGAGGTCATTCAGCGATGAAACGGGAATTAAGACTAAAAAGGTTTTAGAGGTGCAACGGCAAGAAACCCTCACAGAAGTGTGGAAAGTAAGATGGAAGGAAGAGAATATGAACGGGGTACAGGAAAATGAATGGAAGGGGTTTTATCAGCTAGGGACCGAAGGGACGCTGCAAAGAACCTTAAGTAATGCCTACAGTGCACCGTGTGAGGTGTACCGACGGCACTAACTCCCCCCCCTCCCCAACCTTAGGGGATCAATAATTGGGTCCCTTTGCATATGAATGATGAAAATCGAGTATATCCTATCTAAGATTTTGTGATACGCAAAATTGTGGTTCACAGAAAAACTAAATACCTAAATGCTTATTTATTATTATTATTATTATTATTATTATTATTATTATTATAATGGTCTCGTCTTTCAGAGACCAGCAGGTTCAAAACGAAAAAAAAAGCAATTGGGCTGGAATGACTGACGAAAGGTGACAAGCAAAGAAGGAGCAGACAAAAACCGCAAAATACAGCCTTAAGATTAATTTATTGTACACACTAATTTACATTAAATACAAGTGAGTCAGGTCCAGGAGAGGAAACACTTAAAATGACCAATTAAATAAATATTACAAATAACAGGCAGCAACATAAAACTCATGTAATTAAATCTTCAATAATCAATAAACAATTCACAGACAGCATAATACCATAAATAATACACTAGCAACATAAAATTAAAAAAACAGCATAATAAATAATACATAAGCAGTAAAATAAATATTACAGCATAAATACAAAATCAAGCAGCGTAAGAAATACAACAAGAGCAGTAAAATAAATATCACCCAAGCAGCACACCACAAAAACAGACAAACTCTCAAGCAGATGACCAACAATGGTTGAGACGGTCGTCCTCAGCTCAACGAGGATGTCAGACAACAGATGGACGAACACGGTCGAGGCATCGAGATAGAGCCATCCTGGCTGTGGAACAGAAAACACGATCCTGCTCCAAAGAACCAGATAACGCCGATCGAGTCGTCGAGACAGCCATTTGCTGCCGAAGGAACACTTGCTGCTGCCACAGATGACCAACAATGGTTGAGCCATCGAAACGTCTTCATGCTGCCATCAGGAAGATGTCTGACACCAACAGACGGAGAGGACTTGCCACCTGGTTCCGCCGCCCTGGAAGACAACAGGTGGTTCTGACTTGCTGCGCCCATCCACTTGCTGACTGCCCTGGTTCTGACTCTGCCCTGCCGAGAAAACTGGTTCTCTGCTGCCCTGGAAAGAACCTGACTTGCTGCTGCCCTGGACCTGACTTGCTGCTGCCCTGCTGCCCTGACCTGACTTGCTGCTGCCCTGGCCCTGACCTGCCCTGGTCCTGACTTGCTGCTGCCCTGGACCTGACTTGCTGCTGCCTGGTCCTGACCTGGTGGTCCTGACTTGCTGCTGCCCTGGACCTGACTTGCTGCTGCCCTGGTTCTGCCCTGGTCCTGATTTGCTGCTGCCCTGGTGCCCTGACCTGACTTGGCTGCCCTGGTCCTGACTTGCTGCTGCCCTGGTCCTGACTTGCTGCTGCCCTGGACCTGACTTGCTGCTGCCCTGGACCTGACTTGCTGCTGCCCTGGACCTGACTGATGTTGTCAAAATCCCCGAGACAAACTTCAACTTCTTCCACAAAGAAAAACAACTTACAGGAAAGGAGGCAACAACCCACCAAGGGAACAATCGGGAAACGATTGTCCTCATAATTATTATTATTATTATTATTATTATTATTATTATTATTATTATTATTATTATTATTATTATTATTATTATTATTATGACAGAAGTAAGCGTGTCACCAGCAACTCCTTTTCCAAAATTTCATTTACCCCTCCGACGCCATAATCCCTCTCGGTTCATTTAAAAAAAAAATTTTTGTACCATGAAGGACAGATAATGATCTGATTTCCACATCTTAATTGCCCTAATTATCGTTAATAACCTGAAAGGCGATGGCTTGGATAGCAACACAAACCCGACCGTACCTGTAAAGTTATTACAACCAAGGTTATTAGGGACAAAGGCCAACAGCAACACATTAATGATAATTACTGTATATTGATAACATTATTAGTATTATTACCTTTAAGTGCGCTTATTCGTCATTACAGTTAAATAGCAATAATAATAATTGGTGAAACATTCACATGGAATCATTCGTTGCCTCAGACGTTATAATCAAGAGATATAGGGTATCATTATTAGTAAAATGATTATTTCTATTGTTTACCACTACTACTATTACTACACTGAATAACTATTTTACATCCGTTCCCTCTTCCTCCTTTCCATCATGCCGTCCAATATTTCTCACTATTAGTTCTTAGTACAAGTGGGGGGGTGGGGGCTGTTGTTTCTGTCAGTTACACCTTCAGTTACTTGTACAGTACGTCACCTCATTTATTATCAACGTTCCCTCTGTGTGGCTTGCTGTGATGATGTCTTCATGTTTGACCAGATTTCTTAGGTTGATATCTTTTTCTTGAAAATTGGGCATTTACTTAGTTTGCAATTTTAGAGATATTTGTTAGAAATGTTTTTTCACTTCCCGTTGTCACATTCCTTATACCTTTTGAAATAAATCACAGTCTGTTGTTTCGAACTGTAAATCAAAGATTGAAAAGTAATGAAATAAGATACAGGCAGGCAAACTACCAGGCCAAACGACAAAAAAAAATTTCTCTTTCACTCAGTTAATTAGACAAATCAACAACCACTTTCTTTCTATGTATCTCCCGGTGGCAGATTGGCAATATTTAGATAAAACGTTTTTGACAAAATTACATAGTATACATAAAATTAGTAAACGATCCTTATTTTAAACTCTTCTCTGAAGTGTTTTCTAGAGCACTGAAAGAAATCCCATTGTCCAGGTTGATCTTGTGTTTCTGATGGCTGGTGTGTGGGGCATCTCCATATTCTTCAACAACTTGAAGAAAAGATGGTTGCATATTCTTTGACACGATAGGGGAGGGCACAGAAAGATTGGGAGAGGAAGGTGATATCCATTTATGCTTGAAATCACTTGAATTTGTACATTAATTTTCCCTAGAGAGAGAGAGAGAGAGAGAGAGAGAGAGAGAGAGAGAGAGAGAGAGAGAGAGAGAGAGAGAGAGAGATAATTAGGTTGCTAGTCATGTCGCGAGCCAGTAAGTGACGTCAACATTCAGGAAATTCTGCAGCGCAAATTTCCCCCAAAAAAAGGACAGCAACACCACCGCCCGACAGAAGATTATTATTATTATATTATTATTGTCCTCCCAAAAACTGGAACAGAAAAATTACTGTCGACTTCCCTTTTCGTTATTATTATTATTATTATTATTATTATTATTATTATTATTATTATTATTATTATTCCCAAAATTTTCTGACTTCTTTTATTATTATTATTTATTATTATTATTATTATTATTATTATTAGTACTATTATTATTATTATTATTATTATTATTATCCAAAATGATATTCACATTGAATAAACCAATAAGTCCATTAACTTGCGCATCAAGTTTCAAAAAAAAAAGATAACAATCATATGTAAAATAAAGAGAAAACAAAAACAGGAAGAGCCGAATAATATTTATTTGAAAAGAATTAAAGATAAACAAATCAACAGATAAATGAACTCACATAAAAACTAACGGAGAAACATAAAAATTACAAACATTGTAAAAGTTTATGGCATTTCGGCATCTATTAAACCCCGGCCATCGACGTCCCAAAACAACACTAAAAAGAACAAGAAGAAGAAGAAGAAGAAGAAGAAGAAGAAGAAGAAGAAGAAGAAGAAGGAGAAGAAGAAGAAGAAGAAGAAGAAACAGAGAAAATTGAGTTACGGTAAAAACCGCAGAACTTTTTTGGTTACTGTTAACAAATAACTTTGTTCCCACTCGAACTTGTCTCAACTTTCTGGCTAACTTTTGAAGCCAACGTAATTATTAATTGACCTAACACCTAGGAAACAAGAAACTCGTTTCTTATTCTGAGAGAGAGAGAGAGAGAGAGAGAGAGAGAGAGAGAGAGAGAGAGAGAGAGAGAGAGAGAGAGGTTATTGTAAGCCTTGTGGAAAACAGAGCGCTTTGAATTTCAAATATCCCAGAAAAGAGAGAGAGAGAGAGAGAGAGAGCATTGGTTATTATAAGCCTCATACAAAAGAGAGAGAGCACTGACAATTTCAAATCTCCAGAGAGAGAGAGAGAGAGAGAGAGAGAGAGAGAGAGAGAGAGAGAGAGAGAGAGAGAGAGAGAGTACCTCTCAGTTCTCCAGCCACTCTCGACTTACAAGTTGTTCTTATAATAAATGGAAAAGATCCTTCTACACGTAAAAATGGTCCAGATCCCTCTAGATTAATCGCCGCCAACTTGAAAACTAATTATTCTTGCTTAATCACAAGTTGATTAAACCTACCCGCTTAGAAAATTAAACACATTTATTTCTAATGGAATGACGCGACTAATTACATGACCTACTGCTGGGACATATATGCGGTCCATTTTGTTATAAAAGTAGTTGGGTCTTTTTCTGCCATTTTGGGACCTAGTCGTTTTCATTCCTTCCCAGGATTTCTTAATTTCAAGCTCAAGATAAAGAAACAAAGAAACGAATGACTGTTCATGCTTTGTAACAGTTCAATAATGGGAGCAAATACTCTGTCTAAAATAAACAAACTTCAGTTCATGTCCCTGGTATATTACCTCAACTTTGAGGTATGTTGACTCTTAACTTATCCAATTTCATGATGAATAATATTATATTATTCCGATGGCGAGTCTACATAGATAGTTATGTCCTAACCCAATGGACTTCTGCCTCTGGAGGTGTCAAGGCTCCTACAATTACCAAGCAACCAACACGAACATCTATGTCAAAAACCAACGGATCTCAAACTCTGACGGACGGTCAAGGATACGACAATATCTGAGGACCCAGTCGCGACAGGTATGATCAAAACACATGGACTTTTAAGGCTTTGGAACTGTCAAAGCGCCTACAATGACCAAGAACCCAGAATTGACAGTAATGTCGAAAATCATAGGATAACAGCCAATGGAGGGTCCTACAAAAACTTTGAACCCATTATTGACATATACGACCAGGGTACTTAGGGTTTGGAGGTGTCAAGGCACCTATATTTACCATAGATCCACCACTGACAATTATGTTCAAAATCAACTGACTTCGAGCTTTGGAGGTGTCTAGGACCCTTTATTAAACGAGGGCCTAGCATCGACATTCATGTCCAAAATTCATATACTTTGGGTTTAGATGTCATGGCTCTTCAATTATTGTAGGAGTCATGTCAAAAACAATGGATTATTTCAAGCTTTGGAGAAGCCAAGGCTCATACAAAAACTGGGGACCTAGCATTAATCGACTGGTCCAAAAACCAATGGACTTCTGGCTATCGAAATGTCAAGGCTCCAAAAATAACTGAGGATTAAGCATTGTTGGCCATGTCCAAAATCACTGTACATCGGACTTTGGAGGTGTCACGGCTCCTATAATAACAGAGGGCCCAGCATAAGTCCAAAACCAATGGACTTTCTGCTCTGGTGGTATCAGGGCTCCTGTAATAACTTAGGACCCAAGATTGACAGCTGTGTACAAATCCAATGGACTCTGGAAGCAAGGCAATTTAGGCAGTTATGTACAAATCCAATGGCTCTTGGGAATATTCGCTTCTCACAGTTATGTCCCTATGTCCAAATTGATTGTACTTTTGGAGATAGCTGCTTCAAACAGCTTTGCATATATCAAATGGACTTTTGGAGCCAGCCATTTAAGTCCACGGGACTTCGAAAGCCATACATTCAACTTTGGAGGCAAGGCACTTTATGTCATTATGACCATATCAAATGGATTTTACGAGTCCATCATTTCAAACAGACATGTCCAAATGCAATGGACTTTGGGAGCCATCCCATTCCTATAGTTATGTCCAAATACACTGAACTTAGACCTTAGGGATGCCAAGGTTCCTAAATTAACCAAAGGTCAAGGGTTTATGTAGGACATTAAGTCATTACATTTAAGCCACGAATGAAATTTTTTAACACTTGGTAGCCGTAGGGACAACAATTTAACCAAAATCCACAGCTTACCACAAATCCTATAGGACCTTGCGCTCAACAACTTTCAGTGCACGAAGAACCTACAGAATGTTTTTACTTATCAGCAGCCTACGTGTCAGTGTGGTATATATACAAAATAAATAAATGAAATAAACAAAAGGCGGTTAGTGGGGATACAAATTAGACGAAGTATGTTGTGGCACCGAAAAGGTCAAAAAGAGGTCACTGAAAGTATTGGTCAACCCAATTTTTCTTATGAAATATTTGCAAAGATGATTTATAAAAATGCAACCAAAATGAACTTTTAGTCCCTTCAACACTCTTTGAAAGATAGAGAGAGAGAGAGAGAGAGAGAGAGAGAGAGAGAGAGAGAGAGAGAGAGAGAGAGAGAGAGAGAGAGAGAATAAGTTATTCAGTGGCACACATCAGTTAAAGAGATGGTCGATTAGCGTAGTCTTCTGTAGCCAATAGTTTCTTCCACTGCAAGGTTCATTAATCGGACGCAGCATATAGCCACATACACAAACATGTATTTATTGATCTCATCTGTGTCACAATCCTCTAGGTAATTACAACGAAAATGAGACACCAAAGGAGACTGGAGACTGTGCAACGAGAGACCAATATACCTTACAAATAAACGTCTGGAATATATACGGAATACATTCGTAAATATAATTCATACGTACATACCCATGATAATAACCTCACATTCTCTGGTTACATTTGAATATATACAATTATCCCAAGCTCTGGTAAAAAAAAAAGGAGAGCTAAGTGTGAGGTCAATGTCCCTTCCTTGTAAAATACAAAATACTAAAATTTGCAACAGAATCTTGCCGTCTGGTGCAAATTGCAAGGGTTCATAGCGAAATGAAATCCAAAGTGGTAAAAGAGAGTAACTTGGCAGAATGATACAAACACCCACACCATTTTAGTTAGAAATCATCCAAGCAGTGTTACCACAACTTGCAACAAAACTGAACAACCTGGTGTAAACAGCAAATGGTCAAAACGAGGCAAGAAAGCCATTGAAATAAGACTTGAGTTACACTACAGAACGCAAGAACTCAAACAGAACATCACCGTCGAAACCCAGACAGACATTTAGACGAGATTCAGCGCCGTCGGAGTGAGTGAGATGGTAACGAGATGCAAACTCTCCAACAAGAATGGAAGCAACCAAAGCAATGCTCCCAAGCATGAGCTTCCATTCCCATTGTGTACAAATGCGCACAAAGCAAGGCCCCTCCCGCCCCGTGAGCAAATAATCCTGTTTGGTGACTGAGTCGAGTGAAAAGCAGGGAGGCAGCATTTGCTGAGGAATATCTGTTTACAAACATTCCTCTGCTGGCATTGAGAGCTCAGATGCCTCACCCTTTCAGACGGATTGCTGTCCAGAATAATACAGTAAAAATGCATTTATACATCCGGATATGCGTCACTGTCCATGCATATATACATAAATAAATAAACGTATGAATTTTGATATATTTCGATAGACGAATCCTTTGGAATTTTATTCTTCTTTGCGTTGGCGATCGTGTCACTAGAGGTCAGATTCTTAAATTTATGTTTTACTTTTATGAACAAAAGACAAATGTACATAATACATGTATTTATAACATACACATGTGTAAAATAATTGTAAGTATATTATCTATGAATGGAATACAAAGAAATCTTGAATGCTTGTGCGCATGAATCTTGAATGCTTGCGTGCATGAATATACATACTTGTTCGTGATTTCAATGAAACAGATACTTACCCATGAATAAATATATACATACTTATCCAAGAATGTATGAATTTTCCTACTCTGAACGAAATGCAAGGTCTTTTCATGTATGCATAAAAACATACGTCAATGCATGTAGTTTCCTGAATGAATGAATGAAAGACAAACACTCACACCCTCACGAATGAGAAAGAAATGGATTGATGGACGGATTGTGAAATTTGGGGGCAAGCCCAAGCACTGGGACTTATTTTGGTCATTCAGCGCCGTAGTGAAATGAAATAAATAACTTGATGAATAATGAAATGTAAATGAAGGTGATGATAACGTACAGGGAGTGACAACGCAAAAACCATATTTCATAAAAATATATATATATATATATATATATATATATATATATATATATATATATATATATATATATGACTCTTGATGGCATCGGTGGTGATCCACTGGAGTCGTTGAATGGGTCCATGTCAAGGGTTCGCGTCCCAGTGGTACCTGTTCATTTATCACTTATATAAATTTTTGGTGATAATTCTCCATCGGAGATTACTCGAGGTATATGAATTTGATATTAAACGACATTTGTAGCTTCATGATTGTATATAAATCACGTTTGTGATAAAAATTTTATATATATATATATATATATATATATATATATATATATATATATATATATATATAAAATATAAAAATGTAAAATTAAAAAAAATTAAAATACAAATAAAAGTATAAGCGCATACGCTTGTTTGCATTAGGTAACTGATGGAATTAGATAATAAAACAAGTTAAATTTTAGAATATACACCAATCCCTTTTAAGAGAATTTTACAAGGTTGTCGATGTCAACGTCGTCTCCTAAAACATACGCAAGTTGTTTCCCTGAAAGACCAAATTTCCTGCGGGCAGAAAGAAACGTAACCACTCTTCAAGGAACCCGACGGCATACCACCTCTTCCTTCCTTCCTGACTTACTACAACTGTCGCGAGCAATATGAAAGAGCTTATCAGCCCTCGACAGACGGACTGGGTGGGTCCTTGAGGGGAAGACGAATGGAGACAGGTGACGAACAGGTAAGTGATACAGGTGAGGGTGAAGTGCTCGCAAACCCAAAGGAGGAGACGGTGATGGTGAAAACGACACTGAAGGCACGTTTTAACTTATGTTCTTCTTCACTGATTACCAGCGGATATATAAAGAGAAAGACTGCACATCACTGATTAAGCACCATGATAAAATTAAGTCATAAAAAGGGGTTCTACTGCTATAATTACGAATATTAAGGAGGTGGGAGAAAAGATTTCATGTGTCTATAAAAACAGCGGTTCCAGGTCAATCTTCTCGAGTAGATGAAAACAGGTTCTGTTTCCGTAATTAATGACAGCTGAAAAGTCAGGACTGTACATCCATGACGACGGAAAAACGTGTGAAAAGCATAATTCTGCTTCTGTGATTACCACATCAGATTAAATAACGATCCGACGTCCATTATTACTCGACAGATGAAAAATGGAGCAATTAAGAAATTTAACTTCTGTGATTATGAGTAACTGAAAAATAAAAGCAATTCTAGGTTGAGGATTAAAAACATAAAAATCAAAGATAAACTCTACGATTATTACTAAATATTAAAAAAAAGCAATGTTCTTACGTCTACAATTACGAACATACTAATATAGAACAACAAAGATAAGACTACTTCTACCATAGCGAATAGTTAAAAAAATGAGATTCTACTTCTAGGATTCTAACATTAAAATGAAAGGAGAGTCTTCAAGAAAAACGACGAAAAGATAAAATGTTTGATAAAAAGCCGCAATGACATTACCTCCAGATACGAAAAAAAAAAAAAAAAAAAAAAAAAAAAAAAAAAGACCTATAAGAAAAAACAGCGATCCTGCATCCGGTATTCTACCATTAAAATAAAGGGGAGATTCGTTAAGAAAGACAACGAAAAGATGAAATACATAAGAGAAAATGTTCCTGGGGGTAAAAAAAAAAAAAAAAAAAATTGCTCTTCACTTACTGCATTTGTATCTCTCCTCCCACGGCAGAACTGGCTTGCTCAGAATGCGTTGGGTCAGGTGCGTGTCCGCCTTGTCGTCCACTGGGGAGAAAGGAAAAGAAAATATCATTAGTATCAACCATAATTTCATGGCATTTCAAGAGCCGATTTCTGACAGGAATCAAAACTATGGTCAACTTCTGGTTCTGTCTGAATTAGGATTCATCTCCAAATGTAATCGATTCTTGTAAGTTTCACATCACTCACATACAATAATTTATTATAATCCTATAACAAAAATCATAGATTTCAATACAATAATTTATTATAATCACATCTCCAAATGTAATGGAAAATCATAGATTTCCATAAAAATCATAGAATGAATACATATCATAGTATGTATGTAGAACCACATCTCCAAATGTAATCGATTCTTCCAAGTTTCACATCACTCTCATTAAACAATTTATTTAAATCCTATAACAAAAATCATAGATTTCAGTTCGGAAGCACATCATAGCATGTATCTAGAACCAAATGTAATCGATTATTCCAAGTACCGCATCACTCACGTACAACAATTTATTAAAATCCTTTAACAAAAATTATGGATCTCAATTCAGATCCACATCATGGTAATCATCCAGAACCACATCACGGATCTCTAATTAGAATTATATCCATCTCAAAGTCAAAGCTTGTTACCAGTGGAGAGAATCTCATTCCGCCACGAAATTTAATCTAAATCCATTAAAAAAGATTTGGAGATATCTGCTAACAAAAGAAACGTATATACATCAGGCTCCACATCATAACCCGGATGAAACTTAATGATCCCCCGCTTCAACCTTTTACGAAATCTCGCTGAAATCCATCTGTTATATTTTGAAATATCGTCCCATGAAAAATATTTCATGTCCATCCAACGTATCCACAAAATATCATGAAATCTCGGTAACTTTTTGAGCCATTAAAAAAAAAGGCACGGGCGAAAACGCAACCTCTTTCCAACCACATAAAAGAATTTTGAAATATCCTCTAATAAATATCATGTATCCATCCGACCTCTCCGCAAAATATAATTAAAATCCAAAAGCAACTTTCTGGAACACACACAGAACAAACGAACAAACAAACAAACAAACGAGCACAGGCGAAGACGTAACTCCAACCAGATCAAAGACTTTTGAAATATTCTCTAACAACCATTACGTATTTTTCGATCTCTCCACAAAATATCATTAAAATCTAAGAGTACATTTTTGAGAAATACAGAGAACAAACAAACAAACAAACAAATAAACAAACAATGAGCAAACATGCACAGACGAAAAAGAAATCTTTCTCCAACCAGATCAAAGAGTTTTGAAATACCCCATAATAAATATTCCGCTTCTCTCCGACCTCTCCACATAATATTAAAATCTAAAAGTAACTTTCTGAGACATACAGAAAACAAACAAACAAACAAACAAACAAACAAAAACAAACAAAAAACAAAAAGGCAACGGCGAAGTCATAATCTATTTCCAACCAGATCAAAGAAGTTTTGAAAATATCCCAAAAAAAAAAAAAAAAAAAAAAAAAAATTAGCCGGATAAATTCCGTCCACGCCTTCCTAATTAAAAAAAAAAAAAAAAGAAAACTTTCTGAGATTGATTATCACGAAAACAAACAAACAAACAAACAAATAAACGTGAAACAATACCAAATGCAAACATGCCCTGATTAGAAAACGAAATCTTTCTCCAACGGTCAGACGGTATTGAGTTTTGAAATATCCAATAATAAATTACAATTACCGGCCGCCTTCTCTCTGACCTCTCCTCATTAATATTAAAAATCTAAGAGTGTTGAGATTATTACAGAGAACAAAAAAAACAAACAAAAGAAAACAAACAAAAACAAAACACAACTTTGAAAAAATAATCATCTATTTCAACCAATCAAAGACGAAAACAAGATGAAATAATAAAAATAATAAAAAAAATAATCTAATTTTCACGGTAAAATCCGTCCAAGATTTTTTTCCTAATTAAAAAAAAAAACTGAAAAAAAATCTCTGAAATTGATTATCCAGGTGTACGTTTATTTTGCATGATAATAATAATCCTAATAATTAATAATAATAATTAATAATAATAATTCGCATGAAGAAAAGAAGGAAGAAGAAGAAGAAGAAGCCCTGATTAGAAGAAGAAGAAGAATGCCCTTTTAACGCGAAATTCGGTCGGCAGGCGGTATTTTTGAAAATTTTCAACCAAATTTTCTGAAATTAGGCGGTAGATTCTCAGATGTACATTATTTTGAATAATGCCTAATTAATAATAATTAATAATAATAATAGTGTTAATAATTAATAATAATAATGAAATTTTAAAAACGCCAAGAGAAAGAAATTAATTTTTTTGTAAACATTAAAAAAACTGAGGAAAAAAATCTTCTAAAATTAAACTTACATGATAAAAACATAATCATCATCATCATCACCAAATATATAAATAATAATAATAATAATAATAATAATAATAATAATAATAATCTAATTTTAACAGTATAATTCCGAAGCGGGAATTTTTTTTTATTTTGAAAAACACTGAGAAAAAATATTTATAAATTAAACGTAAATTCTCGGAGAATGTACACTTAATTTCCTCCAAAATAATAATAATAATAATAATAATAATAATAATAATAATAATAATCACTTTTAACATTATAACCCATGGCACGGACTTCTAAAATTTCTTGCAATGTTATGAAAAACACTATGAAAAAATAACTTGGAATTAAACGGACTTTATGGGAATGTAGCTTATTTTAAAGAAGAACAATCCAATAATAATAATAACAATAAAATAATAATAATAAGATGACTATAATAATTTTAATAAAATAATTTTAATAATAAAATTTTTTTAAATAAAATGTGCAAGAAATTTTATTTTTCAGATGTCAACGGTTATTTTGAATAATAATAATAATAATAAGGGAAGGGGAAAATAATAAGCACATAATAAGGTAATAATAATAATAATAATGAAATTTTAACAAAGTAAAATAAGTGGCAAGGATTTTAATTTTTTTGTAAATATCTGTCAAAATACTGAGAAAAAAGTAGAATTAATAAAATTAATATTTACATGATAAAAACGTCAATCTTATTCGGTAAAAAGGTTTGAAATAATAAAAATAGCTAATAATAATTGTTAGGAGGGTAATAATAGATGGAAAGAAAAGAATGAAAGGTAAAATAAAAGAAAATAGCTATACTCTTTAACAGTATAATTCGTGGCGAGGCGGAAATTGCCCTTAGTTTTACGAAAACAAAACACTGACAGAAAAATATTTATAAATGGGGCTAAACGTAAGATTTTTGGGGAGAATGTACTTTAATCTCCTTCTTAATTTCCTTTTCTAAAATAATAATAATAATAATAATACTTAATAATAATAATTTATATTATTCACAATTAGATTTAACATTATAACTATAGAAATAGGTGATATACTTGTTCATTTTCGAAATACGAATTAAAATTTCTTCTTTTGCAATGTTATCTTAAAACACTCATCTTAAGTTTTAAAAAACTTTTTTCAATCAAACTTTTTAAACGGACTTGAGGTAAATGTAAGGCTTATTTTAAACAACAACTAACTTTTTTATAATAATATTCAGAAAACTAGTAATAATAATATGTTGATGAAAAATCAATAAACTTGTTACAGTAAAATCTGTGGCAAGAAATTTTATTTTTCAAGGTCTGCATTCTTCCAGTTTTGCAACCTATCTGGCAACATAATGCTTCCATCTACCCAGATATGAATAATGACTTCGGGGAAGGGGAAGGGAAAATGACTGACCCAAGGGTCGAGATAGCACGAAAGGTGCAACACACCCTCACAGGTTCTTCTATCCTTAAATTCAAAATATTGCACGTGAGACAAAGGCAAAGTCTGGAAGGGAGGAGGCAAATCGTATCACCCCAGACGCCGGAATTATGGTCTGTCAAACATTCTGAGATCGCTAAGGTGTGGCCTAGTAGAATGGAATGAAAGGGAAGATAATATTTGTGATGACCGTGAGAGGGAAAGTGCGCTGGAAAATTGAGGTCATTCAGCGATTTAAAACGTGGAACTTTGAAGCAGTAAAAACCACCAAAAAGGTGCCATATTGAGGAAAACCGTTTCTTGCAGCTAAAAAACATTATGAATCAATTGTTAGGAGAGGTGGGAAAAAAGATTGAAAGTGGGAGAAAGATTTTATCTCGCTGTTGTTGAACGGAGGTAAAGTAAAAGAAATGAAAGGGGTTCCAGCTAGGGGCCAAAATGACGCTGCAAAGGACCTTAAGTACTGCCTACACTAACCCCCCCCTACGGAGATGGCCAGGTATAAAAAGCAGCGTAGCTATATCACTTAGGCCATTTACATCTTTCCCTTGTTTATGGTTTTGCCCGAGACCTGTCATTATATATTATGTATTGTTTCCACCTTGGCTTTCCGTGCTGTCCTGTCACAATGGCAGCTTGAGCGCGGCTATAGTTCTTTAAGTAGATGGTTGGTTTAAGCACGGGTTAAGGCAGCAAAGGGACCTAAAAAAAATGCCTTATCCCGAAGACGTGTTGCGGAAAACTGACGTTTGGCAACACAGGTACAAAATTATGCCACATCTTGTTTTTACAAAAAAAAAAAATTAAATAAAAAAATAAAAATAAAAAGGGTTTTCATGAAAGTATCTAAAGTCAAATGTGTATTTGATGTCAGTTTTAAACTCATGGCTGCACTAAAACACTTTCACCCAAGCAGGCTCTGCTAAGCCCAAACTTTTAACATAACAATGAGACATTTGTTAGTCAACACGGAAATTCCTTATTCTCCTCACCCTAGCGATCTTAGGGCGTTTGACAGACATAGCTAGAATTTTTTTTTTTTTTTTTTCTCTTAGGACGCACGAACATGACATTACTAAACAGAACCCTAGAAGTGGTAAACTTTCCGATTCCATGTCTGAGCAGCAGCTGCAAATACCTTTGAGCTATATATGTTCGCTGTGAGCGCTTCTGAAATATTTATAAGTTGAGGACGGCCGAGTACGTCCAGTTCTTTCAGAGGTACTAATAATTCGTGCTATAAATAAAACAAAGATGACAAAAAAAAAATTTTTTAACGTAAATAACGACAGCAGTTATTATTTCCTTATGAGATCGACAACAACCAACGTTGTAATGGAATGGAATATTGAATTTAGGCCAAAGGCCAAGCACTGGGACTTATGAGGTCATTTAGCGCTGGAAGGGAAATTGAGAGTATAGGAGATATGAAAGGCGTGTCAGGAGGAAAACCTCGCAGATGCACTATGAAACAGTTGTTAGGAGAGGGCTGATAGCTACATGGAAGACAATATGAATGGAGGTACAGTAAAAGGAATGAAAGGGGTTACGACCAGCTAGGGGCCGAAGGGGCGCTGCAAAGAACCTTTGATAATGCATACAGTACCTACAGTGCACCCCGTGTGCACTTACGGCACTAACCCCCCTATGGGAATAATTAACTTTGGAAATAATTCTCTATTAACCAGTAATTGCAACAGGTTCTCAGAGCTCAATGTGACCCACTGCCACTTGAAACTGATTCTCTCTATTTAACTTTTTAATCCATCTCAATCCAGTCATGTGGATGTTCAACATTAAGTTTACTCTGAAGCAGATTCTCCAGGAGGCTGCACTGCGGCTAAAATATCTAGTACAGTCGGTTCTTTTTGAGATAAATGTGAACTCCGGAAACCTGACTGCTAGATACGCCAATAAAAAATAAATGAGGCTGTTCCTGGAATCATTTCTTCGTTTCTTCTTCTTCTTCTTCTGCAGGCGGCCTTAGATCTATCCGCCTATAAGGAAGATGGGTCAAGGCATCTATCTAGGTACATTTTAATCTTAGGCTTAAGTACTATTGGCAGTAAATGTCCTTTCCCTCACTTCTCTCCATCTGGTCTTCTGTCTGTCTTTTATTTCTTTTTCTCTGCTTCCGTTCTGTCCCTTGTGCCATGCTTGCTTCTATCTCATATCTCAAGCTACCTAAAAAACATTCCAGCTAGAGGTTTCAACCACTGAATTTCCAATCAACGTCTTCAAGAGCGCGCAGCACCAGAATTAACCCAGATTAACGTAGGGGACGCTACTGGATTAGGCTGCCCTTTCTAACATAACGCCGCCAATCAATAATTCACAATAGCCTCGGCTACTCAAATCCGTCTGCTTCACACCTCCTCCTCCTCCTCCCCCTCCCGCGATCAACGACGAGATTGTATTCGTCCTCCTGAAACATGAAGGTGTCTGTCTTTCACACGAGTTTTTGTTAAGCTTTTCCTCCGGTTGAAATTGTAGAGTATGTTACAAAATTTCTTCTTCCGTAGACAATGAAAGTTCACGGCATTTTCTTTATTTAATAACGAGTTTGACTGCGCGC
>NC_089763.1:43259468-43269468 GCF_040412425.1 Macrobrachium rosenbergii | reverse complement strand
TTTCTTCCATGTTTGGCGGCCCCCCCCCTTTTATTTTTGTAGACATGATTAACTGTAAGAAAATCCTGGTGTCTCAAAAAATTATTTTTTACTTTTTAGTGCATTTCAATAAAAGTGATTAAATTTTTTTTTATTTTATACTTTTTAGTGGACAAAAATTGTAACCGATTTATGATTGTAGCTAACGAAACTGAACGTGATATTCTATAATACCCTGTCAAGCCAAAGATGGTATGAAAATATCCGTAAGGATATTAACTTATTCTACCGATTCAAAGAAGGTATGAACAATTTACTTCATACAAATCCTGATATAATGGGACAGGTCACTGCTGCCCTGCTGACCATGTAAGGTTGTACTGTCACCAGGACTGGGTAACCATGAAAAATTTCAAGTCCATCGGACGAAGGGACCAGGTCGAAAATCGAGCTAAACGATTTGACCCAGACGAACAAGCAGGCAAAAAGCAAGCTAAACAAAATCGCATAAAAAAAGGAATCTCTAGGCGGCACGTGCAAAATTGATGAATTCGTGTGCATTGATTTCAATGTCACAGGCGATCGCAGCTACCAGCATCCTTCTCTCTGTCCTTGAACTTTACGAGATGACATTCTCGTATCGACTGATCATCTGTCTGCGTTGCAAAAGTACGGATCGCTTCGATCTGCCTCGGCGAGATGACACAAATACTCGAGGTTTAACTGCGCTATATTTAACTTTCGGCCTCTTGAATACATATATATCTATCTATCTATCTATCTATCTATATATATATATATATATATATATATATATATATATATATATATATATATATATATATATATACTGTACAGTATATATATATATATATATATATATGTGTGTGTCTGTGTGCTTGTATTAAATTATATAATAATGTAAATTTACCAGTACAAAATACACACCTAATCTAATATGGGTGACAGTGCGAGAACAATACCAATATTCTGTTAAACACTTACTCAAGACTTCCCTTACCAGCACCATATCTCCCATTATTTCAGCAGTAAATTGATACTATGCTCCTTCTACGGTTATAGGTACCAGTGCAGCTAGCAAATTAATGAAATTATCTGATACTCCATCTCTCACGCTTTCCTTTTCGTTTGTTATATAAATACTGATAATAATAGGAAGACGAAGAAATACTTGAGGTGGCCGTTAGAACTCAATACCAATATTTGCAAAATGAACCATATTCATATATAATATATGGGTGTGTGTTTGTATATATATATATATATATATATATATATATATATATATATATATACATACATACTGTATATATACACATACATACATACATACACATATATAAATATATATATATATATATATATATATATATATATATATATATATATAATGTGTACACACACACACACACACACATATATATATATATATATATATATATATATATATATATATATATATATATATATATATATATATATATATATATATATATATATATATATATATATATATATATATATATATATAAAAGTTCATGATCCATATCTAAAACTCTCATAAAATAGACTTTAATAACATATATTATAAAATAGTTGACACCTGCTCAATTTACCCGAAACACTTAGCTGCATCTGAGCGCCCCTGCCAAAAAAAAAAATATCAATAACCAATAACGCGACAGGAAAAATCGCTGAACGAAACGTCAGAGGCAGCTGACCGAGCGATGCATTCCCTGGAATCTGGAATCCACACTGGAATCCAAATCAACGCCTCTAACTTCAGAGGCGACGAAAATCTATGGCTTTGGGTCCCTTATGTATGGGTAGACCTTCGGAAGCCATGGCGTTTTATGGACTATACTGAGAGAGAGAGAGAGAGAGAGAGAGAGAGAGAGAGAGAGAGAGAGAGAGAGAGAGAGAGAGAGAGAGAGAGAGAAGCGAACAGTTATGACATGTTATATTATCAAAAGTCTAGATTAATTTTCCTTTTCGGGTCATTAGCTATAAATGCCTTATATATATATATATATATATATATATATATATATATATATATATATATATATATATATATATATATATATATATATATATATATATATATATATGGGCGTGCGTGTGTGTGTGTGTGTGTGTGCGAATTTAGTTCACAGCTACTGATTCGAGTAAAAGATTAATCTAAACTAATGATAAAGTAATAACATGTCATACCTAACGCAGGTAAAATTAAACAGAAATATTTTTCTTGACTCAACAGGTAAATATGTAAAGCCATTTTCAAGTGTTAATGAACTGAAGAGTCTTTTCATTAGAGGTGGAATAATATGACTAGCGGGTTATTACAGTTAGCAAAAAAGGAGGATGAGTAATTTGACGTAATAACAAGATTGGTTTTGTGTGAATTGGTCCTTCTCCTTCTCTCTCTCTCTCTCTCTCTCTCGATAACTATCACCGCACAAGTACATTACCAAAAAATACGAAGAGGCTTTGTGTCCATTTTCTCTGCCTGTCTGTCTCTCTCTCAGTAATCTTCACGGAACAAGTACATTATCACAAAATACGAAAAGGTTTTGTGTTTATTTTCTCTCTGTCTGTCTGTCTGTCTGTCTGTCTGTCTCGATAACTTTCACCGCACAAGTACATTACCAAAAAATACGAAGAGGTTTTGTGTGTGTCTCTCTCTTTCTCTCTAAATAACCTTCACGGAACAAGTACATTATCACAAAATACGAAGAGGTTTAATGTTTACAAAAATACCTTCCCTCTCCCTTCCTCCACGTATAGGCTATATTATATACAAAATATTAAGCGATTACAAATGTGCTACTCTCACTCCCCCACCCCGCCCCGCCCCCATCTCTCTCTCTCTCTCTCTCTCTCTCAACGCACACAGTCCATACCCAAACCGGGTTTGACACTGAAAAAGGCGCCGAGAATGAAACTTTTACATTCCCCAGTCCACTGGAGACGTCTGTTACGTCCGCGAACACCCAAAAGTTAATCCATTTTCTGCGTTTATTTTTTCCCAGCAAATACCTTTTTCTAGCCTTGGCTTAAAATGACTAGAAAAAAAGAAAAAGAAAAGGAAAGGATGAAAAAGGGGGCGCTCTTCTACGAATCGTGTTAAGAGAAGATAGGTCCTAAAATTACGGAAAAACAAATATAAGTGGCAAATTCCAAAAACTGGATGTAGAATGAGTGATGATGATGATTATTATTATTATATTCAGAAGATGAACCCTATTCATATGGAACAAGCCCACAGGGGCCACTGGCCTGCAATTCAGCTTCCAAGGAATGTGATGTTCATTAGGAAGTAAGAGAAGATAAAGGGAAATACAGAAAAATGAGAGAATGGGTGAAACGGCCGCCGAAGCGTGCAAGCCTAAGAGGATTAGCAAAAGAAATCCAGTCATGATGGAAACACTACAGTTTACAACGGAAAAAAAAATTCTGTTAACGCCATCTATTGTTACTGCGACGAACTACTACAGGAAAAAGACACGAGATGCTGCAACGAAAATCTAGAAAGTTGTGGCGAACAATGTTTTAAGTCTTTGAAGTGGAGGCGAAATATCTTTTTATTTTCAAATGAAGGGATAAAATTTTTCAAATGGAATGGAAAGAATGTTAGGTTTAAAACGAAGAAAAGAGTGAAATCTTCGAAAGGAACAGAACATGTGATTACATATTTTTAAAATGAAGAAAAGATCGATCTTAAAGCTTTATATGAGGAGAAAAATATGGATAATAAATTATCGATATGAAAGCGACGATATTTTTCTTATTTCTAAACTGTCAGAAAAAATAAAACGCCTAAGGTGAGGAGACAAACGAAATATTTGGAACCTTCAAAATAAAAAAAAACTGATGCAGTTCCCTTGAGGAAAAAAATAAAATTTGCATTTCAAATACGAGTGATAAGTAGAATTTAAGTCTCAAATTTAAGCTACAAAACTTTTTATTAATCACAATAACGTAAAAAGAGGTTTTTTATTCATCTTACTGAAGATAAAAAATTCAACTCACTACAACAGAAAACAATTTAAATCACCAAAGGCAGGAAAAAAACAATTCTAAAACTCAATAAAAGCAAAAATCCTGAATGGAAAAGAAATGCTATAAACAAACAGAATCAAGAGAAAGAAAAGCATCTCTCAAAAGTGAAGAAAAACAAGAATTTTAAATAAAATGAAAGCAAATAAAGACCATGTCCTTCAAAATATAGAAAAATTGAATACTAAAAAATAATTACATCGAAAAGAAAAAGAGGATTTTAAACTACCTAAAATAAGAAATTAAAAAAAAGAGAGAAAGCCCCAAGATTAAACAGCTCAATCTAGAAAAATACGAGTTCACTCCCGTCCGAAAATCTGCCCAAAAAGAGAGAGAGGAAAAAAAGTGTCCCCACAGACCCTTGGGCTGCAGTGTTTGTCTCCCCGGAGAGGCGGAAAATAACGGTATTCATTAGCCGCCAGTGAGGAAAAACGGGGAAAAACAGCGTCCTTCTAAGTGCGTCCCATGCTTGAGGAAAGGAGGGAAAACAACCTTTCTCTTCCTCTCTCTCTCTCTCTCTCTTTACTTACGAGATTAAACAAGGGAATCGAGCAACAAAATAATTGCGCAGCGCTCGGGAGAATCTTAATGGATTAAAGCGGCCAATTCGGAAAAGAGAGTTTTCTTGATTGTCTCGGGGCATTTAACGAGAAAATAAAACGGAGTACGGGGAGGAAAGAAGTTAAGGTGGAATTAAATTGATACAAGCTCGCGTACACACAGTATTTATTTATCTATCCATGCATAAACAGTGTTTATATATATATATATATATATATATATATATATATATATATATATATATATATATATATATATATATATATATATATATTATTATCACTTTTTTATACGTGATTCATTTATCACACACACATCATATATATATATATATACAGTATATATAAACACAGTTATAAATATAGGCGTTTCTCCTGTTATAAGGGGTTAACCTTTAGAAAGAAAACAGGAAAGTTTCTATAAAATGAATCAATAAACTGTCAAACCAAGGATGAATTCGCTGACAAAAATTTTTTGCAACACGCACACATATATATGTATATATATATATATATATATATATATATATATATATATATATATATATATATATATATATATATATATATATATATATATATATGTGTGTGTGTGTGAAATATGCGGCGGTAGCTCGTATACTGTACAGTGTATTGTATTAGAGATGACTATGCAGTAACTGTCAGAACAATGTGTACAACATCACAACGTTACAACATGAAAAAATAAAAATGTGAATGACACTGTCCCCTGTACTGGACGTTGTAAATGTAAATGGCATATAAATATTCCAGTTCAATAACAGAGACAGACACGTGTAGCTCTTTCTGCAATACATGTTGAAAACACATTTAATAGTTCAATGGTAAATACTGAGAGCAATGATCGTATGCTATTTTCCAAAACTATAACATACGAGTCTGTTTATACAAAGTGCACGCAAGTTTTGGAGTTAACAAATAAATGCAACTTTAGTATCTTCAAATTACCAAAGCTATTATTAAAGTGTTTGTTCTCAGCTCATTAATTTTCAAATCGGTAAACTAAATATATATGTAAATCTTGAATGAAGTCTCTAGTCGTATTTTCAAAAAGAAAGACTAAGTATCCTAAAAAGCTACTTGGGAAAACTTATTTCTGCGGAAGGGGAGCCATTTTGTCCAGCATAATATATACTGTGCCGCCAGTTATCTAACAATCAATCATTCATTACGTGATGAGATGTAGTTGATTAAAATTGAATACAAACATCTGAAGCTCTCTACTGATAACAGCAAAATCAATGGAGTATTTTCATAAATAGCATGAAGTAACCATGGCTTGGTTTGTTTAGTAAAATATTATCAACTGTGTCTGAATAAATATATATATATATATATATATATATATATATATATATATATATATATATATAATATATATAAATATATTTTTAGTATATATATAAATATATATATATATATATATATATAAATATATATATATATATATATGTATGTATTGTACATATGTACATGTATATATACAGTACACACACACAGATATATGTGCGTGTGTACATGTGTACATGTATATATGACGTTTGCAAACCATGAACAATTATTATTTTAACTGAAACCAACGACCTCTCGGACCTTCGAATGCAATGTAAATACTTGAAACGCAGAGATATTTCAGCTAATAAGGTTACAAATCTTGTTAAATATTAACCTCGTTACAAAACCCATCTGCAAGTCTTTCAAGTCAACATAACTTTAAAAATAGTACAAGTACGCTTCAAAACTAGAAAACGAGAAGAAAATACTGTGATAAAGCTATGCATTTGGGAGAAACACTGAAGACTGAACACCAGCAAAGCAGGACGCCACTAAATAGAATACCCCGAAGTGAAGAGAATAATAAAGACAAGAGACATAGAGCAGGATTCAAGGGACGTAGTTCCAGATACAAGAGAAATGGAGCAAATTACGCATCATTCGGTTGATTGTGAGAGTCCAGAGGTTCAGACTAGTCCTCTCTTTCCCTTTAAAACCTTAAAATATTTACGAGCGGCTTTTAGGCAAGGGCACGTTCCCGCATAATCTCAGTTTAACGTAAACCAACTAATAGCCATTTGAGGATGAAAACTGAGAACAAAGACATTATATATATATATATATATATATATATATATATATATATATATATATATATATATATATATATATATATATATATATATATATATATATATATATCTTTGAAGCCTCCCTTCACTTCTGGTGGACATTTCAGTGTATTATTATTATTATATTATTATTATTATTATTATTATTATTATTATTCAGAAGATGAACCCTATTCATATGGAACAAGCCCACCAAAGGGGCCATTGACCTGAAATTCAAGCTTCCAAAGAATATGGTAATCATTAGGAAGGAATAAGAAGTGGTAAAGGGTAATACAAAAAGAAGAGCTCTCGCTTATTCCCAAAAAAAAAAAAAAAAAAATTAATAAATTAATAAATGGATAAAAACGTATTAAAATGCAAGGAGGATAGTATTAGGGTCGTACTGCACTGCATCTTCGCTTGAACTTTTGAAGTTACATCTGCACGATCTTCCCAGGGAGACTGTTCCACAGTCCGACGGTGTGAGCAATAAAGGACCTCTGGAACTGTGAAGTTCTACAGTAGACATTAAGACACAAACATAATAAAAAAAATGATAAATCTTAAAAAAAAAAAACAAGAATGATTCACTCTCTTTCTACTATCATGCTTTGGAATTTTCTTTCTGCCTTTGTTTTTTCCATACTTTCATTATGAACTTCCTTACTTTTAGAGGCTAAAAGGCTTTCTATCCCTTCCTTCGTCGTTAAACCTTATACTACAGTACATTGCTCATTTTCCTGTTTCATAATTGAATTGGGTCTGGACTAGAATTGAGTATCAGGTTGCCAGTCACGTTGGACTTTGGTATTTACAAAATCAGCAACAACAACAACAACAACAATAATAATAATAATAATAATAATAATAATAATAATAATAATAAAGTATCAAAAACTTCATCTGAATTTTTTTATTACCATCACCACTATCATCATGATTTCTCTCTCTCTCTCTCTCTCTCTCTCTCTCTCTCTCCATCAAGAAGCGGTTGCATGGAAACCTTCGAATTAGGACCGGAAGAAGTTAATGGATTTTGGAGCAAGTACCAAATTGGATTTTTCGCACAGATGCTGCAGGGTACGAGCCCTGTATTGGCATACTGCAATTTACGTGCGTGCAACACTTACGCATTCTCCCTCTCTCTCCATATCCGCTTTCATATTTTATTCATGACGAAACACAAAAGGTTTTGATGTATATGTGTGTGTGTGTGTGTGTGTGTACAACACTCCTTAATATCTCTTTCTATGTGATTATCGGGAGTTACCGATTTTGTACATAATTATAATTATATTTTCATTGTTCCTGGTTTCCTTTACACAACAAAAGACAAAGGCAACAGGAAAGGAAAATTATTACAAGCAACTGAAATCCAATTAATTTATCAGTTATTATAATTTGCATTATTACTGCCGGTGTCATCATTGTGGCAGCAGTTAGTATCATTATTGTTGCTATCGTGGAAATTACCGTTATTATTTTCTTTATTGTCAACTTTAGTACTGTTTACACTGTTGTTATTATTTTCATTTACATATCGCTGATGTATAGGCATAGTATCTGTACCATAATAATAAAATCTTTGTTATTTTCTAAGAGTATTTTTTGGATCAAAGTTAAAGCCTGGTGCAGAATTTATTTTATACATATTTGACCTAGGAATTTTTGCACTCCAGCTGATCGTAAGCCGGTGTGAAAGAAGTGGGGTTGGGGTGGGGATGGTAGGGAAGGATGGGGAGGGGAAGGGAGAGTGGAGTGGGGTGAATTAAGGTGGGGTGGGGTGGGGATAGTAGGGAAGGATCGGGAGGGAGGGGAGAGTGGGGTGGGGTGAATTAAGGTGGGGTGGGGTGGGGTGGGGTGGGGATGGTAGGGAGGATGGGGAGGGGAGGGGGGAGTGGGGTGGGGTGAATTAAGGTGGGGGTGGGGTGGGGATGGTAGGGAAGGATGGGGAGGGGAGGGGAGAGTGGGGTGGGGTGAATTAAGGTGGGGTGGGGTGGGGATGGTAGGGAAGGATGGGGAGGGGAGGGAGGTGGGGTGGGGATGGTTGGGTGGGGATGGTAGGGAAGGAGGGGAGGGGAGGGGGGGTGGGGTGGGGATGGTAGGGAAGGATGGGGAGGGGAGGGGAGAGTGGGGTGGGGGTGAATTAAGGTGGGGTAGGGTGGGGTGGGGTGGGGATGGTAGGGAGGGATGGGGAGGGGAGGGGAGAGTGGGGTGGGGTGAATTAAGGTGGGTGGGGTGGGGTGGGGATGGTAGGGAAGGATGGGGAGGAGGGGAGAGTGGGGTGGGGTGAATTAAGGTGGGATGGGGTGGGGATGGTAGGGAAGGATGGGGAGGAGGGGAGGGTGGGGTGGGGATGGTAGGGGAGGATCGGGAGGGGAGGGGAGAGTGGGGTGGGGTGAATTAAGGTGGGGTGGGGTGGGGATGGTAGGGAAGGATGGGGAGGGGAGGGGAGAGTGGGGTGGGGATGGTAGGGAGGGATCAGGGAGGGGAGGGGAGAGTGGGGTGGGGTGAATTAAGGTGGGGGTGGGGTGGGGATGGTAGGGAAGGATGGGGGGGGAGGGGAGAGTGGGGTGGGGTGAATTAAGGTGGGGTGGGGTGGGGATGGTAGGGAAGGATCGGGAAGGGACGGGAGAGTGGGGTGGGGTGGGGTGGAGCGGAGCAGAGCTGGGTAGGGTTGGGTGGGGGTGTGTGTATGGTAAACCCGGCCAAGAGAGAGAGAGAGAGAGAGAGAGAGAGAGAGAGAGAGAGAGAGAGAGAGAGACAGGACGGATCGTGAATGAATCTTGCAACAGACTATAAGGATGTCTGGGACGGGATCCAGTGTAACGAACTTTTTATACTAATTTTTTATTTTTACACCAAACTTCGATTCAGTATCCACAGTTAGCATTAATAATTACATTTTTTGCATTTACAATTTTCTACAATATTTCTTATATCTTTTTTTAAAAATTCTAGTTCAATTATCTTATTTCCAACCGTCTTGCTATCTTTTCCCACTTTGCTAACCTAAAGCAATTCTCATTGTGTTTTACTTACATTTATATCTATTTATTTATTAATTTGTTAAATTGTTTTTTTCTTTTTTAATATTTGAACTATTCTTTCTGCATTTCCAGTTACCTTCTGTTACTTCTTTATAATGAACACCATATTCTTTGGGAGCTTGAATCTCAAGTCATTGGCCGCTGCGGGCTTGTTCAATATGAATAGGGTTCATCCTCTGAATAATAATAATAATAATAATAA
>NC_089763.1:43209468-43254468 GCF_040412425.1 Macrobrachium rosenbergii | reverse complement strand
ATTCCCCAAGTGTGAGTTTTTACCCCAAAACTGATTTTTTATTTCCCCGATCATACTTTTTGTCATATAGTGTCTCTTCAAAGCATAATAAATCCTTTTGTAACTGTCACAGAACACCTGACAGTGGTTTTTTATACGCAAAAATAAAAAAAAGCAAAGATAAAAAAGGGACAAAGACTGTACGAGTAACTAGTGGATCAAAACGTGAAAACATAACTGTTTTGGCAACATGCTGTGCTGATGGATCAGCACTAGATCCTTTAATTATATTCAAGGGTAAGAATATGCAATCATCATGGGTTGGAACTGCAGCATTACCAGAAACTCAATATGCTCTATCAGAGTCAGGCTGGATGAACGATTTTAGGACTTCTTCAAAGGTTTCGTAGAGAAAACAAAAGACACTCGCCCTCTTCTCCTGATTTGGATGGGCATCTCAGCCATACATCTGTAGAGACAATACTAGTGGCAAAAGTGAAAATATCAGTATCATCAAGCTTCCTGCACATTGTACAGATCTGTTACAACCATTAGACGTTGCTTGCTTTGCGCCTTTAAAATCATACTATGATGCAGCACTGCAACAGCATGTACATCAGACAGGGGCACGAGTGCCATAACAAAAATGTGGCTTTGTGAATATGCTGTGCAGTGTCTGGAAGCAGGGTCTTTCGACTGACAATGTAAAGGCAGGTTTTCGTGCTACTGGAATATATCCTTTGAATTCAGAAAAGTACAATAAAGATCGCCTTTGTCCTGTGAAATTGAAAACTTTCAAAACATGGCTGGACAGAGGGCGCCCAAAAGATGACGAAAATAATCCTGTGGTATTGGATGCTATGACTGATAAGGAGGCAAGCATCAACGACTCACAACTGATTCCATCATCAGCAATTCAGCAGGATGTTTCACAGAGATCTACTTTCACTAGCCAAGAAGTAACGCTAGTGCCTGGAGCAGATGTAGACAAGCGTCTTTTTGATCCATCAACCATAGCTCAAGAAGGATCACCAGGCTGCAGTTACTGGCTGGATGTTCAAGGCCCCACTGATAAAGATGAACTTCTTGAAGATATTAAGAAGGATATTCAGCAGCGAGGAACACTTTATGCTAAAAATTTGAGTTGGACGGATCTCGTCAATGAAATTCAAGCAAGGGCTCCAACAGGAATAAAGTTTAATATCCTGTTAGTAGCAAAGGAAAAGGAAACTTCACTGGAAGAGATTTTGAATTCAGAGGACGTAGTGGAACACATCCTCTCACAAAAAGAAAAATCAACATGCATAGCCAAATTATCACTCAAGGAGAATGCAGTAAGGAGCTTACAAGTCATCAGGTTCCGAAAGGAAGAATGAATATGAAGTTAAGCAAGAGAAAGAAAAAGGATCCTGAACCACTTTCCGACAGCACAACAACAGATGAAGAAATAAACTTGGAAAGTGATTCTGCTGATGACGTAAGTTTCAGTTTGGATAAAGATGAAAGGGACATGGAATGTGAACATGAAGTGGTACCAGCTCCAACAGAAACAGGCATTCCTGTAATATCAGAAGATTCTGTTGGAAAGTACTATGCAGTATACTACACTGAACCACGAATGATTTATTTTTGGGAAAATATTAAAAACCTTTACAAACGATGAAGGCGGCACAGTAACGAGAGCTCAAGTTGATTTCCTACAAAAGAAGAATATCTCCAGCAATCCCAAGGAATGGACCTGGATTGAGCGGAACAAGGACAAAAAGGACATTGATATTGTTGATACAACGTACATTTTCTACTGGCCAGAAGAACTTATGGTGAAGAAAGGTTTCTTTAGATTCCCAGATGAAATGGCATATGCTCGTCTAAAGAAGATAGAAAAGGATTTGTTAATTGAATTATAGCATGAGTATGCATGATTTACAATTCATACCAGAGAAATGATTTTCGTTTTGTTTATGGAAACTGTAATGAAAATTTTTTTTCACAATTAAATACCAAAATATACACTTTTTTGTTATCTTTTGATATGATTTAACTTTTGTTCATGTTAAACTTCCCATTTTGTATGGAAAAACGCATCTTAGTTTCTTACACATGTTTCTTTAGCCAAAAACAAACATGATTTGTTATTGCCTCGATGTGATTTTTTTTTACCCCATTTCAGGATAAAAATAAATCATCAAAAAATATTGTTAAAAAAAACATTAAAGGTCCTAGGCTCAATTCCTTTTCATGATTTACTTAACATTTAATATTGATAAATATGAAAAGGTTTAACTGGAAATAAAAAATCAAATAGAGGGAAAAATGAAAGTTTTGTGTTTTGATTGTTTTTTGCCCCACTTGACTATAATGTGCCTTCTGTGTTCGGTGTTGGCTCTCTTTCTCTTTCTTCTTCTCTTTCTCTTTCTATCACACCTCTTTCTCTCTCATTGTCACTTTCTCTCTCTCTCTCTTTCATTCTCATTCTCTCTTTCTTTCTCTCTCTCTCTCTCTCTCTCTTACTCTTTCTCTCTTTCTCTCTCTCTCGCCGGTGTACGCCGTCGGTTAGTTTCTTAAATTTCCCCGTATGATGGTAGGGAGAAATTCGGTTTCCTTCACCGTGTTGCTGTTCGGCTTTTTTTCTAAAATATTCCAACCAGAACAAGCCCACCCTTCCTTGAGAATGAACCGACGATGCAAAAGCAAGAAGACCAGCGGCCTGATCATGAAAAACAACCGGGGCCCCGCAGTGCAGGACCCCCTGAAGAAAACCAACGTGGTCTACCAATACAAATGCCCTGTTCGGGAATGCCCCGGCGCCTACATTGGGATGACCACGATGAGATTTTCCAAGAGGATCTCCTGCCACGCTCCGGAAGGCGCCCTCCATAATCACGCCAAGAATATCCACAATATTAGAATAACCCGAAAGGACATAATTCCTAATATCGGAATTATTGATAAGGCGACAGACCACCGCCGTCTCCGCCATCTGGAAGCCCTACACATCGGAAAGGAGAGACCTAGCCTCAACACCACGCAGGAGACGTCCCCCCTCCCGACGGTGGCACGTAGGGCGCCGCCCTCCAGCACCCCAAAGACGGGCGAACGAACCAATCAGGTGGTGCCCCATACTACCTTCCCAGTCTCCAACGTCCGCACGCGGAGGCCAGTGCGAGCATCGACCTCTGGGAGACGGTTTGGCCCAGGGGGTTAATCCCTTGAAGCAGCCAAGGAAAATTCAGCCCTCACAACACGGGACACTATAAATACCGTCTGACGACCCCATTCCAACCAGGACAAGCCCACCCTTCCTTGGGAATGAAACGATGATATGGGTGGAAACGCTGGAATTCCGCTACGCCCTTAGAACAACGACGAAGATTCTACACGAGAATACGACAAAGCCTGATTTCCAGAAACTCTACGGTGATCAAATGCCCCTTTAACTTCCATTTCTTTTTTGCAATAAAATTAATATTTCAAGAAACCAATTCCTTATCCAGACTATGAACATCGGCCAGTTATTAGCAAATATCAGCCCAGTTACTAGCAAATATCAGCCCTGACGAGAATAAAATAATAAGAAGAACTGAGAAGACCATATATAAAATCAATTCCACTGATGCTGCCATTCTCTTTAACAACACTTGCTTGAAAGAGGGTCTATTACCTTCAAATAATAATAATAATAATAATAATAATAATAATAATTGATAAAATCTCATAATAGCATGAGTCACTAAAACACTGAAGAAATCCCACAGCGGTGCAAATGTAAATATATTCTAGAGATATACATACAAACGAGAGCTTTCGAGAACCTGTTCGAGTCTCCTTCTCAATCTCATTGGTTGAGGAGAATCGAGTAGATTCTCGAAAGCTCTCGTTTGTATATATATTAATGTTATATATATATATATATATATATATATATATATATATATATATATATATATATATATATATTTCTGATTTATATCTGCATTTACACCACTGTGGATTTCTTCACCAATAATAATAATAATAATAATAATAATAATAATAATAATAATAATAATAATAATAAGTATCAAGAGCTGAAAATCGAAATAAGGAGGATATGGGAGATGCCAGTGGAAATTGTACCCATGATCACAGGAACGCTAGGCACGGTCCCAAGATCAATGAAAAGGAACCTGGAATTACTAGATGCCGAGGTAGCTCCAGGACTCTTGCAGAAAAGTGTGCTACTAGAAACAGCGCACACAGTGAGAAAAATGATGGACTCCTAAGGAGGTAGGATGCAACCCGGAACCCCACACTATAAAAACCACCCAGTCTAATAGGATGACTGTGATACACAAAAAAATACAGAAATAAATAAATAAAATAATATAAATAAATAAAAATAATAATAACAATAATTCCTATCTTTTCACATACGAATATCAAGACCCATATAATCCTGTTTAGGGAGTAAATACGCTTTCTGCCTCATTCAGTGTGAAAATCAGCACATTTTGAACAGAAATCCAAAAATTACACAACGCAGCTATAGCCATGAAAGGGTTAATTCAGGGATTTACCTGTTCCGCGGCCGTTACAAATCTCCCTCGTTGTCAATTAACCGGAGTTAATACTCCGGCTCCAGCCGAGGTTAACGGCCATTGTACACGAAGGTTTCAAAGGGGAATTAAGTGAAGAATGTCGTGGTATTATACGCTGTTTAGTTTGCTTACGCGGTTGCGCATATTCATGACGCGTTTATATTTGCATTACGATTTGGGAGGGCATATATACATACATACATACATACATACATACATACATACATACATATATATATATATATATATATATATAATGTGTGCACACACACACACATATATATATATATATATATATATATATATTTATATATATATAGAGTATATCTATATATAATGTGTGCATATTATATATATATGTATATATATACATATCTATCTATCTATATATATGTATATATATATACATATATATATATATATATATATATATATATATATATATATATATATATATATATATATATATATATATATATATATATATATATATATATATATATATACGTTTTGCTCCTTAGAATGGGCGACTCCTGGTAATTTTAGCCTCCCGGTTTTCAGCAGGAATTTCGTAATGAATTTGCAAAATTAGTGGCGTCCAGAGGCGCAGCAAAGGGAGTTGGGTTGTGGGGGGGGGCGTAAATGGGTGGAAGGGGGTCAGTCATCCCGGTTGGAAAATTCTTCTAGCGTATAATGACCGTTAATTAATCATTACTAATCTGACATCATTAACTAATCTGAGGTCATCGTGGTCCGACTTCACATATCATCCCCCCTCCCGACCAGGGAAAAAATCTACAACAAATTTACTGCGAGCTTGCGCGTGTTGATTGTCAGTGACGTCATTGTCAAAATTTACAGCTTATAAATCATTAAGACAATCGTGAATGTTCTACATCTCTGTGTATTTTTCACCTGGGTGTAACGACTCTTCTCGACAAGTCTGTTATATGTCGGGGTCTTCGTTGAGTGACTGCTGATCAGACGACTGTTGTGATAATGCGGCTGACATGTCAGGTCATCTATATTTCTCAATATAATTTATATTCGAACCCTGTTTTATACTAAAGTTTATTTCATTTTACATAATATCAGTTCCATCCCCTTACTCTGTATATCATTCTCATCTATCATTTTACGTACACAGAAAATTCTCAACAAAAATCCGAAACATTGTTTATAAACTCTGATAACCATAGTGTGAATTCCAGCACGTCGTCATGCAGTTAATCACGAAACAGAAGTTTTTACTTTTTTTTTTTTTGGTATAACTGAAGCCATTTATAATTTCTTTACTCATTCACCCAACAGCAACTTGAGATTTCTGTTAAGTGTGAAGCAGAAACCAAGTGTAGTGCCACAGAAAAGGCATCACGGTCTTATGTGAAAGAAAACTACATGAATTATTGAAGGGGCTGTCAGGACACCAAAGTGTGAATGGCAGCATGACCGAAGCACAAAGTGGTGTTCATAATATTCTGCTCCCATACTTTCATTTGATTTTCTTGTACCTTTTTTTCCCCTGGAAAAAATCTTACCGTCTATTAACCGAGCACAAAACGTCTTTAGGATTCAAAATATTTAACTTGGGAGAAGCAGTCACTGATCTTGGTATTTCGAAGGAGAAATGAAAATCAGCACATGAAAGTCCTGTCAAGAAGAACCTGGTGTGGACAAGGATCAATGTCAAACGTGGGACCTGACCAGTGAAGGAGGATAAGCAGGTCAAAAACGAATTCCAGGTGAAAATACAGCAGCTGCAGGATTGCGTGCTGAACAGGAAATCGTCACGTCAAGAAGACTGTTACGGCATGGACCGCTTGATTACACAACCGCGAGATTTTCTCGCTTGTGAGATTTAGATTCAGTATTTGGATTTCTCCTGGAAGTGCAAAATATTGTTCCTGGAGATTCTGAGAAAACAAATTTGCCAGAAAAAGGTTGTGGCCTAGCAAAAAGCTATCCTGGCGATACTGATGTATCACAGCTGTACAGAGAAATTTAAGAATGTGGATGCTGGAAAGTAAGAGAACACAGACTGATTTACCTCGACCTTAGGCTGCAACAGACTTTTGAACATTTACCGTTTCATATGACGAAGATTTTCTCCAAAATCTAAGAATAACTTTTCGCGAATATTGCTCAATACTGGGGTTTCTGTTGTAGTTGTGAAAGGTCCCTCTCCCTCTGCAAGGTCTAATTAATTCTCACTGACTTGGGAACCTAAGTGACTCAAGAATGGCAGAGTAATTTGGCAATATTAATTTTTCAAATGAGTTTAATACCTTAAATTCTGATTGTTTAATCTATGCAACTGCAGCAGCAAAAGCCACCATAATTTATATCTAACGTTACCATGAATACCATTACGCTACCTGTATAGGATCTAGTAAGAAATGTGCAGTTTTACGAAAAAGAAAAATAGTTAGGAAATTTATTTATCAGTTTGTTTCATAATCCACGTACACTACAAATGGCAGGGTTCTCGCATATAACTTGGGTTCCTAATTAAGGAGATATCAGAAATTTATTCTGCACACTTCCAAGATTACACTGGCTATGTAATTTTGAAGAATGCTAGATGACTTAGTTATTAAAATGGTTTGAAAATCACCTAAGAACACCTAGTACGCGATACTTTATTTAGTTGTAGCTTTGTAGTTGATGATAACTTTAAGAAGGTATGGGGAGCAAAAGTTTAGTTTATATATATATATATATATATATATATATATATATATATATATATATATATATATATATATATATATATATGATCAACTATAAAACTACAGCTAGTGAATTATCGCCTACTAGTTGTTCTTAGATAATTTTCAAACCATTTTAATAGCCAAGTCATCTAGCGTTCCTCAAAATTACATAGCTAGTGTAATCCTGGAAGTGTACAGAATAAATTTCTGATATATATATAATATATATATATATATATATGTGTGTGTGTGTCTCTGTGCTTATATATGTATATGTATAAAAGATGGTGGTTTCAGAAAAAGCAAGAAGTCAACTAATGTCCCGTTCAGACCTTCAATTGCTAAAACGTTTCGCTATCCCATTTAATGCGTGTGTGGGAGAGAGAGAGAGAGAGAGAGAGAGAGAGAGAGAGAGAGAGAGAGAGAGAGAGAGAGAGAGAGAGTGGATTCTAAACGTGGATTTTACGCTATCCACGACATTGGTTTTCCAGTCTAATGTTCCCCAAAATAATCCCAAGATCATCATTTCTCCCGGAAAGTGTTCGACCGTTCTCTCTTTCAGAAAACGGAGATGTCATTCCCTTACCAGCAGCAAGGTAATACGAGGGAATATCGGATATTTCTAATACCTGGGTGGTAAAGATTTTTATTCAAAGTAAGGGATAAATCCACTGAATGGCCTACACTACCAAATGCGTGTTACTAACTTACACGCACACATGCTCCATATGTTTAACAGAATACTAATATTCTGGGGGTGAGTTTTAAGATGAAGTGCAGTGCCGGGTGGCCAGAATGGAAGTATTCGGTGATTTCACTGAATTTTTTTTTTAAAGGAAGCCATATGTAATGGCATCTTAGAAAACCAAAGTAGAGTAAAGCATGATAATTTAAGACAAAAATTTTTAAAAATCACCATGCTGAAAATTTCATATATGAAATATAACTTCCTTGCTTAAGTTGCATTTTAAAAGTATTATACCCATTGTCAGGTAAAGAAATAAACATAACTCTATCAGTAAGGGGAAAAAATCACACAAAGTTAAAAAAATGTCTTATAATAATGTGAAAAATAACTTCCTGGCCAAAGTGGTAGTTGAAAAGTAGTATAGATGGACTGGCAATTGTGGGGATGGAAGTATCTGATAACACGCAATCAGCAAGGGGAGGGGGCGTGGCCTGTGTCGTAGTTTAAAATTTACTCCAATCCCGATGAAGCGTAATCATGCATACAAGAGGAAAATTTGGATTTCTGTTGAATATTGAAGGTTATCTGGACAATTTTTCCCCTGCTATCTTTTCCAATATCCGATATTACCGAAGTGCGACCTACCACAAGTATTACGGAAAACTCATCAGCCAAAGCTAAAGGCTGTCCTATTTTTTCTTTGTTTTTTATCCTTTTCTTATTCTAAGATGGCTGTTACGCAGAACCTTTCTTGCAAAATCTCTCTTTAGAGAAAGCTTAAGCTATAGGACGCGGCCTTGGGATTTAATAAAAGTGACGCTTTCCTTCGGAAATTTGAGCTTGGATCCAATTATCTTTTTTTCCATTTCTTCTCCTTTTTTGCGTCAAGAAAGCAATTAAGCGTCAAATGAAGTAATAACAGCACGGGTAAAGCAGTTAGGAAATCCGGTCAAGGCGAGGGAGAAATGTTACGAAAGGAACATAGAAGAAAATAGGATTAACATAATTTAAATGCCGGTCCTTTAACATTCAGGATCAAATAAAAAGAACGGAACAGTCTCCCTTAGGATACTGTACAATTAAAACCTCAAAAGCTCGAGCGAAGTTGCATTGTAATACTACCCTAACACAATTCCCCTTGTATTTTACTCATTTATTAGTATTTTAATCTAATTATTTATTAATTTACTTACCTTTTTTATTTTCTCAGAACTAATCTCTTTCTGTATTTACTATCTTCTGTAACTTCTTTCAAAAGAACACTATATTCTTTGGAAGCTTGAATTTCAAGTCAATGACCCCTGTAGGGGTTTATCTTCTGAACAATAATAATAATAATAATAATAATAATAATAATAATAATAATAATAATAATAATCCCGTCCATTGATGTTGCTGCCGAATGCCATAGTACAACGATTTCCCTAATATCGCAGCCATACCAACTCTGTTGAATTCTTGATCTTTGCTGGAAACTATGGCAAATCGAGCAAACTCCCAAACTCTGTTGCAAGTCTCCTAACTCTTCCTATTCAGATGAGGATGCTTTTCACAGAACCACACACTTGGTATTAGGTTTCACTCGATATTAGGGCGTCGAAGTTGTATTTTCAGTGTGCAATTTCATAGGTGACCAGAAGTCCAGCGGGCTCCTTAACATTATGCATTGAAATTATATAGACAGCATAAAATGGTATTCCCATAATTAGTTCTATGCTTTATAATGAAAATGCATTAATATAATTATAGAGAACAACTGCTTCATTTACCACTGACCTTGCAAACGATAATTATTTTTCCATAGTTACCAAATTATTAATTTTTTAAATTCAAAATTAAGAATATATATTTAAATTCTTTGAATTATAAATGGGCCACCACTAGAAGCACAGGCCACTTTTGGCCAGTTGGCATGGGGTTGGGCGACCCTGCTCTCTACCTACGCAGACGCTAATGGGACCCTTTATAAAAACAAATGCTGTTAGCATACTCGGTGGTCCTGACCAAACCCACCGTCTCTTGAAACTTGACTGATCGAGACCCAGCAATATAGTGAACACACTGCCGTCAAATTTTCACCGCTGGTCAACCAGAAAAGTACCCGATTCACCTCTCTAAACACCTTTTCCACGAAAACCGCGCCCCTCCTTCCCTTAACGGTGCCACTTGAGTAAAAGGTAAAGAAACATAATGGGACTGTAGGCTGTCCCTTCGTGCACAGACCCATTCATACTGTTACAATCCCATCTGCATTATTGCTGATACTATTCTAAACCAAAGTAAAGAGAGCAGTGAGTCACATTTCTATACCACTCACAGGACTCGTCCGAAAGACTTGGTAAAAATAGGAGCGACGTAATGCTGAAGAAGTTGGACACCAAAGTACCAGGCGTCCAGAAAGGTCGGATTAAAAGTAAAAGGCAGTTAGAAATGGAATTGGGCTCCTGAAGAGACCCACTAAAGAACATTGAGTATCATTTAGAGTGTGCCGCGCAAGGCACATTGTGGGCCTACCTCTCAATAAAACCCCAATTATCTGTATGTTATACGCATATTATTACGACTGAAAAGGCTTAGGCCTATTAAAGACCTCATAATAAACTTACATATGGCACCTCGTTAGTCGAGAGAAAGAGAGGGAGAGAAATCAAAAAGGAAAGTAAAGGGTCCGTGTTTCTATTTCTCAAAAGAAAGATAAAAAAAGACTGCAGCAGGAAAAAAGACCAGAGAAAGAAAAAAGGCAACATGGTCTTTTCTTAACTTATGACAGATGAATGTCTTATCCATTCTAAAAAAAAAAAACACTTTCCGCGATTATTAAAGGGCTAGTTTAAACAACACTAACGTTTTATTGCAAGAAAAAACAAGTAAAAAACGCACCGAAGTTTCTTCAGCGCAATCGAGTTTTCTGTACAGCCGCTACAGCGCATGATCAGGGCCACCGAAAATAAATCTACCTTCCGGTTGTTCCGGTATACTGCTGTATGAGCCGCAGCCCATGAAACTTTAACCACGGCCCGGTGGTGGCCTACCTTATATCGTTGCCAGAAGCACAATTATGGCTAACTTTAACCTAAAGTAAAATAAAAACTACTGAGGCAAGAGGGCTGCAATTTGGTATGTTTGAAGATTGGAGGGTGACTGATCAACATACCAATTTGCAGCCGTCTAGCCTCAGCAGTTTTTACGATCTGAGGGCGGACAGAAAAAGTGTGGACGGACAGACAAAGCCGGGACAATAGTTTTCTTTTACAGAAAACTAAAACGGGAAGCGACAGACCTCCAGCCTATTAAATGAACGAAGGTTAGATAAGAGTCAGGAAAAACAGAGGCAGGAAGGGAAGTCCAAACCTTACCTTGGCAGTAAAGGGAACGAACCAAGCAAGGATGAATCATTACAACAATGAAATATTTTACAGACGACGCTGACCGCAGTTGCTGTCACGCCAGACTACGGTATCAAATCAATCATTCAGTCGATGTTCACATCCAGAATGGTTTGTGGATTAAGAAGTAGATGTTTTAAAGAAAGCAAATGGAAATAAATAATGGAAGCGCAGATCGAAGGTGAAAGGCATTTAAGCATTCCCAAGAATAATGGACGATAGCTGCAGCTTCCTCATTTCTTGTCAATTATTAGACCCCTGAGGTTAACGAAGTCTGTCATACTTGATTATTTTGTCTCTTGACGCCGTGATGGACAGATTTATATATATAAATCTGCATGCCTGACAGATATTGCGGTGCTATTTTTCTAAGACATTTCCACCAACTGGAAATAATGTTGATAACATTTCCTAAAGATTCATAACAGATTAAATCAAAGAAAATAATACTGATAACATTTCCAAAAAGATTCATAAGATTAAATCGGAGAAAATAATGTTGATAACATTTCCATAAAGATTCATAACAGATTAAATCATAGAAAATAATGTTGATAACATTTCCAAAAAGATTCATAACAAACTATCAACAACCTCCGAAAATGCACAGAGGAATTGATGTGAAGAAAAGACTATAAAAACAAGATGAGCAGAGAGGTGGTTGTGGTGTTGGGGAGAGAGAGAGAGAGAGAGAGAGAGAGAGAGAGTAAAGGTACTCAGAACAAATGTGAAAATTTCTGAAGGAACGTCTACCGGACAGAGAGAGAGAGAGAGAGAGAGAGAGAGAGAGAGAGAGAGAGAGAGAGAGAGAGAGAGAGAGTAAAGGTACTCAGAACAAATGTGAAAATTTCGAAGGAACGTCTACAGAGAGAGAGAGAGAGAGAGAGAGAGAGAGAGAGAGAGAGAGAGAGAGAGAGAGAGAGAGAGAAACGAGTTGGGATTGTGGTACAGGAAGGAGAGGCGTGTTCGACGGCATAACATGTCGCATACCATGCGCAGTAACGGTCGACGAGGCCATTCTCTCATTCGGAAAACTTAATTTACTATCCAGTTTGTACTGTCAATCTCCACATTGTCAACTCCACAAAGAGGTCCGGACTACGGAGTGTCACTCATCCCCGCTACCGATGCCGAGTGGAGACACACTAAGATTGATAGACTGACTGATTTTAGGCATGCATGCCAAGCACTTGGGCAACTTACGCCATTCAGCGCTGAAACGGAAATTGACAGTAAAAGGTTTGAAAGGGGTAACAGAAGGAAAACCTCAAAGCAGTTGCACTATGAATCAATTGTTAGGAGAGGGAGGAAAGCAAGATGGAAGAAAGAGATTATGAACAGAGATACAGTAATTGGAATGAAAGGGGTTGCAGCTAGGGGCCGAAGGGACGCTGCGCAAAGTACCTTAAGTAATGCCTACATTGCACCACACGAGGTGCACTGACGGCACTACCAGCCAACGGGGGATGAAATTGAAATCCGGAAACAAGAACTTGTCCGGACACTCGTGGAGAAGCCTATAAGTTTCTTACCATCGGGAACCTGTAGATCTGGAACCTGGAAGCGCCAGGTATAGACCTGGCTTAAACCCCAGGTAATGAGACTGATTTTTGGGAAGTTTCTGAAGGTAGGAAAGAAAGACTAAGAGCTGCAAGGAACATAATGGGACTCTGAAGGAGGTTATTCGCTCTATACACTTTTTCTGCGAGGGAGTAATTGGTAATTAGGATAATCCTGGGAATTCACCGTATGGTGTAGGTATACACCGGGGAGGGAGAGAGAGAGAGAGAGAGAGAGAGAGAGAGAGAGAGAGAGAGAGAGAGAGAGAGAGAGAGAGAGAGAGAGACTCGTTATAGGTACTCAGAACAAAAGTGAACACTTCAAAGGAACGTCCACATATGATACTCATACTTACAGAGAGAGAGAGAGAGAGAGAGAGAGAGAGAGAGAGAGAGAGAGAGAGAGAGAGAGAGAGAGAGATAATCGTTAAAGGTACTCTAGAAAAAGTCAACATTTTAAAAGGAACGCCTACCGAATGATATTCATACTTAGAGAGAGAGAGAGAGAGAGAGAGAGAGAGAGAGAGAGAGAGAGAGAGAGAGAGAGAGAGAGAGAGAGAGACTTGTTAAAGGTACTCAAGAAAAAGTGAACGTTTTAAAGGAACGTCTACCGGATGATATTCCTACTTAGGAGAGAGAGAGAGAGAGAGAGAGAGAGAGAGAGAGAGAGAGAGAGAGAGAGATATGTCAAAGGTACGCTAGAAAAAATGAACATTTTAAAAAAACGTCTAACGAATGATATTCAACAACTTAGATTGAGAGAGAGAGAGAGAGAGAGAGAGAGAGAGAGAGAGAGAGAGAGAGAGAGATTCGTTAAAGGTACTCACGAAGAAATAAACATTTTTAAAGAGCTGTTAATCAGCTCAGTGGTCTAATAAAAACTAAGGTATACTTAACTTTTTTAAAGAACGTCTATCGTATGATATTAGCACTTAGAGAGAGAGAGAGAGAGAGAGAGAGAGAGAGAGAGAGAGAGAGAGAGAGAGAGAGAGAGAGAGAGAGAGAGAGAGAGACTCATTAAAGGTACTCAGAACAAAAGTGAACACTTCAAAGGAACGTCCACATATGATACTCATGCTTACAGAGAGAGAGAGAGAGAGAGAGAGAGAGAGAGAGAGAGAGAGAGAGAGAGAGAGAGAGAGGAGCGCTAATTCCAGCAAGATAAAAGAACAAAATGCTGAAGGGGAATATCTACCATGCGATAAAATTTTATGGATAAGTTTTAGGCAAGTTCCTGGCAAATTTAATTTGTTCCATTAGAATTTATGTAAATAACAATAAGTAAATAACAAAGATATAAAATCTACAAAAACCGAGGGCTCCAAAGTTCCACAACAAATAACTGAGGCGTCCGGAGCAATAAAAAAAAAACAAAAATAAAGACCAAATGCTAATAATGGGACTGCCAAGATAATAATAATAATAATAATAATAATAATAATAATAATAATAATAATAATAATAATAATACTAATAATAATAATAATAATAATATACGAAGTGAATAGATCCTCTTTTAAAGAGCTTTCGTTGAAAAGAATGCAGCATCAGTTGAATCGATTTTATACAAGGTTTTTTCAATTCTTATTAAAATGAGAAAGTAGTAAAAGGAATTGAAGAGACCTCGTGTAAAATCAGTTCAACTGATGCTGCCATTCTTTTAACCGAATAATAATAATAATAATAATAATAATAATAATAATAATAATAATAATAATAATAATAATAAATAAATAAATAAATATATAGTACTCATAGTGGCATGAGTCTTGAAATGGAGAAACAAATCCACAGTTGTGTATGGGTACATCCGTTTAAAACTAAATCTCTAAAGAGACCTTCCGGGAGTCTGTTCGATTCCCCTCTTCAGATTCCCGAAAGCTCTCTGCAAAGATTTATTCTTAAATATGTGTACCCATACGTAACTGTGGATTTGTTTCTCCAATAATAATAATAATAATAATAATAATAATAATAATAATAATAATAATAATAATAATAATAATAATAATAATAATAATAATAATAATAGTCACTTACAGCAATCAGCTTCATCCTCTCCTCTGGGACAATGCTTTTGCAGATCGCAGAAGAAGCGCTGCTCCAGACACACGGTGCCGTTTTCTCCACAAGGAAACCAGCCTAGGCTACACGTCCCTGAAAAAAAAAGAAGAAAACAACGTGAAGGCTTTTCTTTTCTATTCGTCTTATTTGTGAATGAAACCATAACGTGAATGGTTTAGTTACGAAATCCCTTATTTGTGAATGACAGAGTAACGTGAATGGTTTAGATACTAATTCCCTTATTTGTGAATGGCAGAGTAACGTGAATGGTTTGGGTACTAATTCCCTTATTTGTGAATGACAGAGTAACGTGAATGGTTTGGGTACTAATTCCCTTATTTGTGAATGACAGAGTAACGTGAATGGTTTAGATACTAATTCCCTTATTTGTGAACGGCAGAGTAACGTGAATGGTTTGGGTACTAATTCCCTTATTTGTGAATGGCAGAGTAACGTGAATGGTTTAGATACTAATTCCCTTATTTGTGAATGGCAGAGTAACGTGAATGGTTTAGATACTAATTCCCTTATTTGTGAATGGCAGAGTAACGTGAATGGTTTAGATACTAATTCCCTTATTTGTGAATGGCAGAGTAACGTGAATGGTTTAGATACTAATTCCCTTATTTGTGAATGACAGAGTAACGTGAGTGGTTTAATTACAAATTCCCTTATTTGTGAATAAAAGAGTAACGTGAATGGTTTGGTTACTAATTTTCTTATTTGTCAATGAAATATTAACGTAAATGCTTCCATTTCTATTTTTCTTATTTGTGAATAAAAGAGTAACTTGTATTGTAGAGTTACTGATTTTCCTATTTGCAAATTACAAACTAATGTGAATGGTTTGGTTTATGTTTCTCTTAACTGTGAGAGATAAAGGTGAGTGAATGTTTTCCAGTTCTATTCCTCTTGCCTGTGAAGGAAAAAATATCGCTAATGGTTTGAGCGTGATTTCTCTGATTTATGAATGAAAAAATAAATAAATAAATAAATAAATGCGAATACTTTGATATCTATTTTTTGGGGGGGTTAATGAAAAATAACGTGAAAGGTTTGATTTATAATTCTATTTTCTGTGAATGTTAAAATAACGTGAATGTTTTGATTTCTACGCCGCTTACTTGTGAATGAAAAAATAAAGTGAATGCTTTAATCTCCATCTCCCTCTTTAATGAATGAGATATAGATCGAATATCTCCAATGCCTTTTTTTCCTCTTTGGCTAAAGAATTAATACCCCGAATATCTTTATTTCTATTTCTCTGTTTAGCGATACTTACAATGTTACCGATATGTCAGTTTCTACTCTCCTACTTCGCGCCATCTAAAAACCATTTAGACGCGATCTGATAAGTCTCTTCAGGCAATGTAGTGGGAATCAATAATTTTTTGAAAAATAATTTATAACAAACCATTGAATGAAATAATTTTATGAACAAATGCGCTAATGATGTTGTAAACGTTAGGAAGATTTAAAATTAGGAATATTCAAATAAAAATAAATTCTAAAAACCCAGAAAATGAAATGATTTTATGAAAAAATGAGGTAATGATGAGGTAAACGTCAAGACGATTTCAAACGTAGGAAGATTAAAAAAAAAAAAAAAAAAAGTGACAGCCAACTCTGAAGGTTTGAAATGTAGCCGAATCTTCACGCAAAAAGAGGTCCTGTATTCTCACTACTGAAAACATGAAATATTCACATTCAATACAAGGCAGCCTAAAAGGCCACGGTACCTCTGTCGATTATCTACTCTTCAAAAGATCGGAGTCTTGAGTAGGATACAGTAATAGGCTTAAAAGCAATTGCATACATTGCATGTATACATATTCCATGACAAAAGAAAAACACTAGTCACTAGTCCTTATGCAGGATAAAGGAATAATTTTTAAAGCGGCTGTATATACACTGCATAAAAAATACCACTAGTTAACTAGCCGTCAATAATGCTCGCTAATTATATAAACATTCCTTAACAAAAAAAAAACTATGAGCCACTAGTCCCGAATCTCGCTCACTTTACTCTCAACGAAACTCTCCGTTTATATCCCGTAGATTTTATCTCGACACTTCGTATCTCAGATGAGCTGTCAACTTGCCCATTAACTTCTTGATTTAGTTATCAGTCAATCACGAATGCTAATAGTCATAACCATCATAGGAAGGGGATGAGCTTCATGAATGAGCGATTGGTGAAGTCATCAATCAACTGTCACGGCCAATAATCACAACTGTCAGAGACGGGTTATGTTAATTTATAACAATTTTAAATTTTGTGCTGTATCCTTAAGAAAACCATTGCATCGTATTACCACGAATAAGAGAAATATTATTGCCCGAAGGAAAGAAAGACATTCACAAACAAATAACCACACACCCACATATATATAAATCTATATAAATTATATATATAAAAATATGGGTGTATTGCCTGAAGGAAAGAAAGTCATTCAAACAAATAAACACACACACACCCATATACTGTATATATATATATATATATATATATATATATATATATATATATATATATATATATATATATATATATGTGTATGTGTGTGTGTGTGTGTGTGTGTGACTATGTGTGTGTATTGCCCGAAGGAAAGTCATACACACACACAACCACACACACACCCATATATATATATATATATATATATATATATATATATATATATATATATAGATATATATTATATATACACACAAATACATATGGGTGTGTGTATGTGTGTGATTTAACGTGCACGACAAATAAAGCAGAGCCCACTTGAATGAAATGGAAGATGAAGATACCCAGTGCTCTCGTGGTACTTCATCACATTTTTGTTATACATTTGTCTTTGCATGATATTAGTGACATATACACACACACATGTTGTATACACACACACACACACACACACACATATATATATATATATATATATATATATATATATATATATATATATATATGTGTGTGTGTGTGTGTGTGTGTGTGTGTGTGTTCAAATTCACGTGTCTGTAAACATATGCATGCAAACACCTCTGCGTAAAGAGGGTGCAATTACCTAAAAAAAAAACATTATTTATAAATCTCTCTCTCTTCTTCTTCACACTATCTTCCAATCACTAAGCCGATTCAAACGAGCAGTTTTTGTTCCGATCATCGGTCCGTCGAGTAGAGGCTGTCGCGATTTCTTTTACGTATTATGTAGCGGAACTGTTGACATGACTGCTTGTTGAGCTGACGTCGGCCGTCGCCTGCCAACAGCTCTCTGACCGCTCGCCACCAAGGTCCAAAGACTTTGCTTACCACTACCCCGGTGGATCGCTTATGATGGTTCGTACCTGTGCATTTCACGACTTACAATTGCCGCTTTGTCTCCTATATCGAACTATAAAATTTAGGCCTTAGGCTTAAGGCCAAACGCTAAGACTCACGAGATCACTCCAGAGCTGAAAGGGAAATTGGGAGTAAAAAATATTTCAAAGGTGTAACAGGAGGAAAAAAAAAAGTTAAGTACACCTTAGTTTAACCAGACCACTGAGCTGATTAACAGCTCTCTAGGGCTGGCCCGAAGGATTAGACTTATTTTTACGTGGCTAAGAACCAATTCATTTCTCGCTATGATGTGGTTCGGATTCCACAATAAGCTGTAGGTCCCGTTGCTAGGTAACCAACTGGTTCTTAGCCACGTAAAATAAATCTAATCCTTCGGGCCAGTCCTAGGAGAGCTGTTAATTAGCTCAGTGGTCTGGTTAAACTAAGATATGCTTAGGCTATTGCACCGTAAGTTTTTTTTTTAACATATGATGTGACTTCCGTAGATATAATCAAATACATGCCCCATTCATATTGTTCACTAGGCTATATATAGTCCTATCGCACCTTAATACTTGATGAAAATTTTATCTTTCCCAAGCTGAAGAATACTTTGAACTTTCCTTTTTCATTAACTGCAGTCTGATGCCATTTCTGCCTTGTCCCAGTATGTGTATTAAAAAGTTTATTTTCAGTGTACTGCCTTACTGTCTTTGAGGTACGAATGGTTTTGATTCTTAATGAAATGTTAAAACACAAACAATGTCATCTGTATTTTCAGGGTTTAGTGTTCTTCTGGAAATGGAGAACCTGCGACTCACAATGCCGAAGACATTTTCAACAACCCTTCGCCATCATCTGCAGCTGGCACAGACGATTTCTTGAGTGGGTAATTGCGTAAAAGGAATAGCCTCTCTCTCTCTCTCCTCTCTTTATATATATATATATATATATATATATATATATATATATATATATATATATATATATATATATATATATATATATATATATAGAATCTAATGGTCACTTTTTACATACACACATATACATATATATTACATGTTTAATATAGTTACTTTTAAATACTACTACTACAACTAAAAATATTTTGTTTATTATAAGATATATGATATATATATATATATATATATATATATATATATATATATATATATATATAAATAAATGAATTTTTATCACAGGTGGGTGATTCGATTATATACAAGCATTAATTTGTAGGTGGAGTCGGCTACAAACGTGGCCGTGTGGTTAATATCCATTCTGAGTTCTCTAACTCGCCCACGAAATAATATATTTTCATACATGTTACCTGAAGGGAATTTTTGGTTGATAATAAGTTCGTCGTCTCGTGATGGCATTTATTTAACCACGGAAGACAAGAACTAAATAACTACTTTGACGCGATTTTAACCACACGGCCAACAAGTGAGGTAATAAGTCGAAATAATGATACCGACTCCCACCTACAAATCCCCTTCGAACTCAGGCATTTGTATTTAGAATCGATATCAACCCACCTCTGCCATGCTAACCATGTAGTGCGTTTGTCGCACGCAGCCATATTATGAATTAATTTTTATCACTTGTTGGCCGTGTGGGTAAAATCGCGTCACTGTAGTCCTGAATTCTTGTCTTCCGTGGTTCGAGCCTACGAAACGACGAACTTATTATCAACTAAAAAATTCCCTTTCGTGCAACATATATGAAAATATATTATTTCCGAGGTAGAGCGAATTGGATATTAAAGGACGTTTGTAGCTTAATGTTTGTATATGAATCACGGTGATGTGATAAAAATTCATTCATAATATGGCTGCATGCGACAAACGCACTACATGGTTAGCATGGCAGAGGTGGGTTGATATCGATTCTAAACACAAATACCTGAGTTCGACGGGGATTTGTAGGTGGGAGTCAGTATCTACTATTTCCTCACTTGTTGGCCGTGTGGTTAGAATCGCGTCACTGTAGTCCTGGTTCTTGTCTTCCGTGGTTCGAACCCACGAGACGACGAACTTATTATCAACTAAAAAATTCCCCTTTGGGTAACTATATAAAAATATATTATTTCCGAGGTACAGCGAATTGGATATTATTAAAGGACGTTTGCAGCTTAATGCATATATATATATATATATATATATATATATATATATATATATATATATATATATATATATATATATATATACATATACTAAATAATGTTCAAACCGTAATCGAAGATGTTTCAAGTTCTTCAACTGCAATGTGTGGTTTATTTTAAGATTAACTAATTTTAAACCAATAATATATATATACACATTACGTAAAGCTCTTCTCTTTTCTCCAACAAATTGTAATTATTTCTTGTGGAGGTATTGAACGTCAACGAATTGTGTTTTTCTCTGTCAAGTTGTTTGATTTTGAAGTCAATAAGTACACTTAGCCTTGAACAAACTGAAGTATTGGTAGATATTTACAATATCGTCTACCAATTCTACAGAGGATCCAACGTTCTCCCTTACACTTTTCCTCTTTCAGTGACTCTTAAAGCCACAACCCCTTCTCCTTCCCACTATATCTTTCTCCCTATCCGTCTGTCAGAGAGCAATTTCCGCTTATTACTGAAGCTTCGAGACCAACCCACGACGACGGAGCGGGAACGAGTTACATGAATATACGAACCGACGGGCAACGCAGAAACAGGTCCTGCGAATTGGCAAATGGTACAGCCACAAAAAGATGACGTAATAGAGGCGTGATCTCGCTTTGTTTACATTCCTTTTTTTTCCCGAGAGCCTTCCTCATCATCCAACTTCCAGCTTCCTTCTCTCTCATCTGTCAACACAGTGCCTCTGTCGACTTCCTGTCAATCAGACTATCGGGTTTCCCCGCCGTTTCATATCTCTGTCTCCCGCTCTTTCTCTTCCTAGTTCTATTTCTTGATGTGTATTTTTGGCTTTTCTGCTCGCTTCGGTGAGAATCGTTCAAATGTGTTTTGCATTTTAGAGCAGTTTTCGTGCTTCTTATATTTATCTGAGTCAAAAGGCACCTGTAAACAACATAGAGTAACTCACACATCACACAGATACGTTCACACAAACACAGGCAGGCAGACAGATACAGATAGAAAACTGACACACATATGCATCTATATATATATATATATATATATATATATATATATATATATATATATATATATATATATATATATATAATATACATACATACACCACGTATTTAGTATACCGTGTGCTTCTTGCCAATATTCTCAGTACTGTACATTAACACTTCAAGATAGAATATACAACTAATTTATACATACATAGATGGTCAGGCGAAATACTCCGGTATATATACTGTACATACAAGCATCATACTGCATATATGTCTTCCACTTCGATATTCCACAAGCCAAAAATAAAATTGGAAGTGTCAAAGAGGAAACAGATTAAACTCCACAAGAAATGAGACGTCGGAAGAAGTTCCACATCGATTCTCTCATTCGGGAATCTTGAATTAGAAAGGCGCTGTTTGGACACTCGTCATCTATATATCTTCCTCAAGCCAGTCACTGGGAATGAATTTCAGATCAGTCAAATCTCTCTCTCTCTCTCTCTCGTGAAACATGCAGTTTTCTCCGTCTCTCGGTCTGATTATACCTCTGTCAGAATGTTTAATTAGAAATAAAAAAAATCTTCAGCTGTCATTTAATACTATTTCAATATTTTCTGAAGAAAATCATTGCCATTTGGTTTTTTAATTTCTGAGTAATTACGTTATTCAATTCAGAGAGAGAGAGAGAGAGAGAGAGAGAGAGAGAGAGAGACAACATAGTTTCCAGTATCATATATATCTACAAGTAAACACAAATTTTATACAGAACCATATACAAACACTTGCTCAAATACACGCACTTAAACAGGCACATACATAAGCATATATATATGCATATATATATATATATATATATATATATATATATATAATATATATATATATACATATATATATATATATATATATATATATATATATATATATATGTGTGTGTGTGTGTGTGTATATATATACATATAATCAGAAGCCGTTTGTCCTAGTGGTTAGTCAATGTCGTCTTCCCACTTTATTTGCTTATCAATTAAAAAACTTTCCCTGACTTAAAACTTCCACAGCTAAAAACGATATATATATATATATATATATATATATATATATATATATATATATATATATATATATATATACACACACACACAACACACACACACACACACACACACACATATATATATATATATATATATATATATATATATATATATATATATATATATATATATACATATATACAGTATATACATATATGCGTGTATGTGTATGTTTGAGTGCGTGCATTTCAGCAAGTGTTTGTATATGGTTCTATATGAAATTTGTGTTGACTTGTAGATATATCTGATACTGGAAACTCTCTCTCTCTCTCTCTCTCTCTCTCTCTCTCTCTCTCTCTCTCTCTCTCTCTCTAAATTGGATAACGTAATTACATAAAAATTGAAGAACCAAATGGCAATGATTTCATTCAGAAAATATTGAAATAGTGTTGAATGACAGCAAAAGATTTTTTTTTTCATAGTTCACAAATAATCTAAGCTCACAGAAAAAGATTAGCATTAAAGCATCACTCACACATTTCATAACCTCAAGAGCAGCATCTGGCATTTCCGCACCAAATCATCAATTTCATCGACCTTCGGGGAAAAAAAAAATGACCTAACACACTCGTCGTCATCATTGTCAGCGACCTCGTTTACGTTGTTTGCACAACATCGTATGACGAAGTGCAGGTAAACATTCCATCATCCAACATGACAGGTTCATGACAAAGCGTGGTGTGGGAGGAAGCCGCTATGACTGACAACTACAGATAAATTGAATGTTGCTGTACAATGGTGAAGCGTGAACGCACTTCTTCCATAAGGGGTGGGTGCCTCGTCCTGATAGAGTATACGCAGTAGCTAGAAAGAATACACAATGAAGGCCAAGTGCTGGGACCTATGAGGTCATTCAGAACTGAAATGAAAATTGAGAGGTTTAAAGTGTGTAATAAGAGGAAGACCTCGCAGTTGCACTTTGAAACATTGTTAGAAGAGGGTGGAAAGTAAGATGGAAGAAAGTATATGAATGGAGGTACAGTGAAAGGAATGAAAGGGGTTGCAGGTATAGGGGCCGAAGGGACGCTGCAAACAAATTTAAGTAATGCCTACAGTGCACTGCGTGAGGTGCACTGACGGCACTAACCCTTTACGGGATATACTGTGGATACAGGTACCATTCCTGAGCCTGATCGGTTCTGGGATAGTTTCTTCCCTCCCACTGCCATTTTTGGATTTTTGGACCTCTACATTTCTCCTCATGCTTCTGTTTTAGCTCAAACATAAACCATTTCCCTTTTCATTAAGATTCAAGTTTATCGTTTCTTTCATGAATAACTCCCATCCATCTTTATTCTGTTCCTCTTCTCTTATTTTCTCCGGGCAGGACAAGAAAGCGGATTATGCAGCCCGCCCCATTACGCTGAGCGCTTGTACAAATAAACTGGAGTTAATCTACCCTTGCCGTAAAGCATTATACTGGTTATATTATGCTCAAGAGTGTCTTGCTTGCTTGCTTGCAGTCTCTGTTCCCGCCACCTCGTCTGGGGTGGCAGGATGAGCCTAGCTGTCCGAGCTAGGCTTCATGTACCCTTAACACATTACAAAACTTATAGGCCGCCATTAAGGGAACTGTCTACCTTACCCTTTCATTTCCTGAATGATTACGTATTCCCTTATAATTAAAAAAATATATATATATTATTTAATTATATGGGTATACGTATCATTCAGGAATAATTACAAATAACAATTCACGGGGGGCAAAAGCAATGAAACACTTTAATACATTAAGTCTCGGTCTCCTCACACACACGCAAAATAGCAATCCAGTTAGTTTACAAACAAATCTTCTCTTGCTAAGGCCGATCTTAATTAAGGAGACTTGGCCCTTCTCGGGCTCCTAAAAAAAAAAAAACACTCTCACACACACACACACACAATCAAGTTTGTTTGCAAACCGATCACCACCGTACAAGAGCAATCAGCATTTTCACTCGACCTTGGTGACGGACCCAGGTACATAAAAGTGGGTCAGGGAGAGTCCGGAGTGCATCAACAGGTGTGAAAAAGGAATGATAACGTACTTTGCAGCGAGTTTCTGATTCAGTGAATACTCACGATATGACTTAGCCTGTGTTGAAATTCCTGTTAAAAGGAATATAGAATTCTGGCCAAAGTTCAAGCGCTGGGACCTATGAGGTCATTCAGCGCTTATAGGAAAACTGAGAGTAGAAAGGTTTGAAAGGTGTAACAGGAGGAAAACCTCTAAGTTGCCCCATGAAACAATTGTTAGGAGAGGGTGGAAAATAAGATGAAAGAAGATGAAAGAAAGATAATATGAATGGAGGTACAGTAAAAGGAATGAAAGGGGTTGCAGCTAGGGGCCGAAGGGACGCTGCAAAGAACCCTGAGTAATGCCTACAGTGCACCGCATGAGGAAATTTCTGTAAAAGCAGTACATTTTCTTTTCATACTGAGTCGTAGTCATCATACTCACTGAGAATTTCATGTATTTATTACGATTATGATGATGATGCAACGACGGTGATTTACTAATAGAAGCCAAACTATTAAGAGAAAAATAAGATTTTTCATCGTATCAATTAATCAATTGCTGGGATTTTTATGGAGTCACAAATTCACCATATGAAATACAGCGTGATTAATAATAATAATAATAATAATAATAATAATAATAATAATAATAATAATAATAATATCAGATGAAAAATTACCAATAAATCGTCGTTGTATAAATCAGAAACTCTTTAAGAAGAACTGCATGATTAATAATAATAATAATAATAATAATAATAATAATAATAATAATAATATCAGATGAAAATTACCAATCAAACGTAGTCATATGAAAATGAAATTCTTTACAAAGAACTGCACCAGTTTTTTATTTATAAAGTGCACCAAAAATATGAAATAAAACTATGCCCCGTACAAAAAGTTAACGAAAACCAGCAACACAACAGGAACACAATCGACTTTGTAACAGCGCAAAATCTTTCCGTTCTACTCGACAGAGCGTGATTAAGAGGCAGATTTCCTAGTCACTGATCTGATATGGAGAGATCCTTAGCTTTCTGACTGCATTGTATCTGCAAATCTCTCAATCTCTCCCTCTCTCTCTCTCTCTATGTCTTTATATATATATATATATATATATATATATATATATATATATATATATATATATATATATATATATATATGTATATATTTACATATATAATATATATATAAATATATGTATATATTTATATATATATATATATGTATATATTTACGTATATATACATATATATATATATATATATAAAAATTAGTATATATATATATATATATATATATATATATATATATATATATATATATATATATATATATATACACACATACACACACACACACATATATATATATATATATATATATATATATATATATATATATATATATAAAACATTAATAAATTACATAAGTGCATCCCTGTAGACATTACTGTCCTATTAATAACGACTGTATCACTTCTAGTAACGTTCCCTCACATACTGTAGGTGAGAGAGAGAGAGAGAGAGAGAGAGAGAGAGAGAGAGAGAGAGAGAGAGAGAGAGAGAGAGAGAGAGAGAGAGAGAGTAAAAGTAAAATTCATCACCTGCGAACTTTGAAGATTACTTCCCTCTGCCCTTTTTCACCTCGATCTTTCGAGCGTTCCATTCACTCGGCCAATCCAAATCCAATTTCCATTCGCCATCGGCCCCACCCTTCATTTTACAATTCTTCTAAATGAAATCCCGGAACAGCAGGACGTAAAAGGGATGTAAACGCATAAACAGCCTGAAAAAGAATCCCGGCCAATATCCCCCCAGCGAGCTTTATCGCGGGCTATAACCGAGCCGCCACACAGAACCAATGAAATTAATCAACGCGCAGACGTAAAAAAGTAAATTGATTGCCAGAGGCGCAATAATGATCAGATTAACCCGATTACGAATTCCGCCCGCAACCCAAGTGGGTTATTTTCCGCCCGCGGGGACGTGAAAGGGTATTTCGACGTCCCCTGTGTGGAATTATAGGTTTTAAAAAGCCTCGCTGGTTAGAGTTTTTCTTTTTTATGGTCTTTAGCGAACTCTTGTATATTTTCTATCGAAAGTTCCGGAACGAATTGGTCTCATTCGTGATGTGAAACGTTTGAATGATTTTGCCAAATAAGGCTGAATGCAAATTTTAAAGTGCTGCTCCACTTGGCTCTGAGTTTTCTGCAGATCATAAATACTGTGTATTCATGGTCTCTGCATTAACCTGTTCAGTTTACTTGCGGTTTATCTCATCTATTTGTACTTTATATAATTTTTACATAATATTAATTACTTTTGCCTATTCTATTTTTTTCACTGTGTTGCACTCTCGAACGGCGTTAGCGACCTACATGTTGTAACGCCAGTTTTAATAGCCAAAAGTCAATCGATCAATTTCCATCTCAAACTTTAAATTTCGTTTATCACAACGTAAACAGCAACAATAATTACAGCGTTAGAACTGGTCAACGCTTGGACGGGTGCCTATCCAGAAATCCCGACGCCATCGTCACATAAGGGGCAGAGACTGTTAACCTCATTCCAAATATCTGCTGAAAAGCGAATGGTAAAACCTTCCAGAGCCACCAATTAAACGCAACAAGGTGTGCAGACGAATGAAAAACAAGTTTATTCATTAGTTTGCGTTTTTTGATGTTTATTCGCATCTCGTTATTACAAGACTGGCCGAGAACGAATGAGCATCCTTACATGTGAGCTCTCTATCATTTAATTCTCAACGCTGTCTTCGACTGGACATCAGATTTTAAGCTAACAGAAATACTGAGCTTTTTATGGCAACATAAGCTCATTAGGGTTGGAGGTTATGCCTGCTTCAACTCGTAAAATTGCCTATTATGAATAAGCTGAACGGCTTTTAAGGTAATATCTACAAATAACCGTAACCTGATTAAAGTCAACAGACAGAAAATATATTATACAAATACACACACACACACACACACATATATATATATATATATATATATATATATATATATATATATATATATATAATATATATATATATATATATATATATATATATATATATATATATATATATATATATATATATATATATATATATACTGTATATTCACAAATATTAGGGTGACTCTTGACAGTCAAGTGCTAAAAGTACTCGTCACTGAAGCCGGAGTTTGTCGCTGTCGGTGGATCAAATCCGATAGGTGACGAACCACTCATCAATTATAATTCTCCTTCGATATCATTTCTCAGGTAAAGCGAATTAGATATTAAATGACACCTCTGGTTTAATGTTTGTGAACAGAAAAAGATGTGATGGTCATGTGATAAAAATTCATACAAACATACATACATACATATATATATATATATATATATATATATATATATATATATATATATATATATATATGCATATACACATAGCTTTATGTATATATATATATATATATATATATAGATAGAGAGAGAGAGAGAGAGAGAGAGAGAGAGAGAGAGAGAGAGAGAGAGAGAGAGAGAGAGAGAGAGGATATATGTGCATAACGTCTTTCCCTCTGAGAAACGGCACCATTATGTGTTAAGCTTGGTTTTCAAGAAGTCTAGGAATGACGCTGCTAGCTCCCCACCCCTCTTCACCGTAGTTGCTATCCACCACAGTCGACGAACTATCAGGTGCTAAGTCACTGACTGAGTCAACTGAAACACAAGGGATTTTTCAAGAAAAGGTATCCTCTTCCCCTGCATGGGTTCGATCCCAAGGCTCTTGAAGGTGAGACATGATTAGTAACTATAGGAACACAGGGACCATATATATATATATATATATATATATATATATATATATATATATATATATATATATATATATATATATATATATATATATATATATATATATATATATATATATATATATATATATAACCTATACGTTTATTTATGTTTGTGTTTATAAATAGGCTACATACAATGCACTACAGTTCATGAATGGAATTATATGCACAGGTATGCAATTACTGCATCAGTATGCATACTGAGAGAGAGAGAGAGAGAGAGAGAGAGAGAGAGAGAGAGAGAGAGAGAGAGAGAGAGAGAGAGAGAGCTGGCATGAATAAGATCAAATTAAAAGTTCAATTCTTTCTCCATACTGAGGATCCAATTTGGGAACGCTCTTTCAATACCGCCAGATATCGCTCGAGCAAAAAAAAAAAAAAAAAGTCCGAACCGTTATATAAAAGAGTTAATTAAAGTATTCAGTGAAATATATGCAGAATACTGAACTGAAGTATGGAAATGGGATTCCATCATAGATGATAAGATTAGTTTTTTTTTTTTGTGGTTTTAGGCTTTATCTTTTAAATGCGCTGGGCATGTATTTGCGATTGCTTTGTTGTAAGACAGATTTAATTTGCAGTGATTGAATGTTTGTCTACATCATCGAATATAAATATGTATGTATGTATAGACAAATACATACAAAAAACTATATATGTGATGTATGAACGTATGTATTAAGTATTCCTATGTATGCATGTATTTACAATTCCATGTATGTATGTGACAATACATACAAAAACTATCATATCTATATGATGTCTGCATGTATGTATTTACAGTTCCGTGTATGTATGGTACATACACAAAACTATTATATCTATATTATGTATGTATCTATGTACGTATGTATGAGTTTGGATTAACAACTCCTTGTATGTAAGTACAAATACTTAGACAAAACTATTATATTCTATATGTAAGAGATAAATTTCAGTGTGGAAAGTCACTTATTACAGACTCCCTTATATGTTGCCCGTCTGCGTCTTCCATCGGATTATTCCCAATTCTTTTTTCCATTTTGTTATGTCCCTTCACTCATATTTATTCGGGACTGGGCTAAATACAAGTATCATACCTTCTGTCACATCGGCTCCACCATGAGAAAATAACCCAGATGAAATAATTGCCTTTATAAGAACGTCGACAATATAACTCATCATATCTACTTAAAAAACAAAAAACGAAGAGAAAAATCTATAGAATTGGACACTGAGAAGAAAAGTGAGTTTTGATTATGATAACGACACTCCACAATGGGCATTATGGATATCCTAAGTAGAAAATAATGGGATTATATTACAATAATGAGAAACTGCGGGAGAAAACGAGAATCCACGCTGAGAATCATAAGAATCCGCTGTGAAGAAAATGAGTATTGACTGGAAGTTTTAAGAAAATCTTCAGCGCAGTAGGAATGCAGTGATTATATGAGTCCTAAAGAGTAAAACGAAACTCTCCTACTACTACTACTACTACTACTACTACTACTGCTACTACAACTGCTGCTGTTACTACTACTACTACTACTACTAATAATAATAATAATAATAATAATAATAATAATAATAATATAATAATAAAATAATAATACTGATGATGATAATGCGGTACCAAAAATGATGATAAAAGTGGCAAAACATCAAAATATTCAAATAATAATAATAATAATAATAATAATATGGTAACAATTATGATAAAACTGGCAAAACATCTAATTATAATAATAATAATAATAATCATGATGTTGATGATAATAAAAATGACATGGGCAACGACAACCACAATAACAACAACAACAATAATAATAATAATAATAATAATAATAATATGATGATGATGATGATGATGCTAATGATGAAGATGACAGAACCCCCTTAAGAAAACTGAAGGAAAACCGCAGCTAATTAAGGAGAAACCTCCAGCACAAAGGGTCTTAATCTCGCATTGTAGATCCGACAACAATGTAGACGGAATTCTCGAACCCAATCGACCTGCAACGTCTCATTAATACGGATATCAACGCGGATACATCCTTAGGGCGTCATCACGTGTAATAGGCGGAGTTCATTATAGGGGAAAATATACGGAGTTCCTGATGGAGTTCATTAAAGGGGAAAGTATATGGGGTTCCTTATAGAGAATGTATACGGAGTTCATTATAGGGGAAAGTATACGGCGTTCATTATGGGGGAAAGTATACGGCGTTCATTATAGGGGAAAGTATACGGCGTTCATTATAGAGGAAAGTATACGGCGTTCATTATGGGGGAAAGTATACGGCGTTCATTATAGGGGAAAGTATACGGCGTTCATTATAGGGGAAAGTATACGGCGTTCATTATAGAGGAAAGTATACGGCGTTCATTATGGGGGAAAGTATACGGCGTTCATTATAGGGGAAAGTATACGGCGTTCATTATAGGAGAAAGTATACGGAGTTCCTTATAGAGAAAGTATACAGGGTTCCTTATAGGGGAAAGTATACGGATGAAGAGACTATACACACAAACACACACACACACACACACACACACGGGTGATGACACATGTGGTGTATTTATAAAAAGGTTGCTTAGGACAATGCAAAAGTCCCAGATTCGATTCCCGAGCGAGCTGGAACGGTTTAGGCATATTCTGTTTACACCATGGTGAGCATGTTTACCTTAGCAATGGATTACGTACCTGGTAGCACGCTGAACGTGGTGGGTTGCAATCATGGTGGGCAAGGGCATGCGGCAGCACCATTATCCTAAGAGACTTGTTGAAAATTGGTGTATGTATGTGTATGTGTATACATTTATATATATATATATATATATATATATATATATATATATATATATATATATATATATATATATATATGTATGTGTGTGTGTGTTCCAGCAAAACTCTGAAACGAATTGAGCAATTTCAACCAAACTTGGCATACTTATGACTTACTATCTCAAAAAGAATACTGTAGGGGTAAAACATCACTAGCACCAAATGCACCAAAGGGGGTTGGGGTGGGGAGGACTTCCCTGAAATGGGGCTGGTTCTGCCCATAGACTCAGTAACTAAACAAGCTCTACGAATTTATCATACCTCATTTCGGTATACATATGACTTACTATCTGGAAAAGAATACTGTGGGGTAAGACATCACTGACACCAAAGGGGGTAGGGATGGGAAGGGGGTGACATGTAGAAATAACCGAAAACTACAGATATTAGTGTCTATAATCCATAGTTTTCGAGGTTGCTGAGATGAATGGTGACACTCCCGATGCCCTTTAAGTCTAAGTTCAACCCTGACAGGAAGGCAGGGGTGTTGAGAAGGGGTGAAAAATAAAATGTCAAAAATGACAGATATTAGTGTCTAATCCGTAGTTTTTGAGGTTGCTGAGATGAATAGTAACACTCCTGATGCCCTTTAAGTCGAAGTTCAGCCCTGATAGGAATCGGGGGTGAGAAGGGGAGAAATATAAAATGCCAAAAATGCTGGGCAATGTAATTGAAGCAACTTTCTTAACAGGAAAGTGAGAGAGAGAGAGAGAGAGAGAGAGAGAGAGAGAGAGAGAGAGAGAGAGAGAGAGAGAATCGGTTGTAATTCAGAGTTTTCCCAGGCAGCGCTTGGTTTGTCAGCTAGTATGCATATATGCTATATATATATATATATATATACATATATACACACACACACACAAACATTTATATCTATGAACAGAATACAGGGAACAATTCTCATATATTCACGCCCCCTTATACCCTGCTCTAGCTACAATAGCCCATGCTGACCTAAGGCCAGCATAACTTACAACAACAGCACTCGCCGTTCTGACCTGGAAAATGAACCCATCTACTTTAGCCTGACCCTTTTGTTTAGCAGCTCGATCTTGTGCCCAGCTAAAAGGCAAAGGAATTAAATCCGTAAAATTTCAGATGATGCTTAAAAATTAGATTTAATCACGGCTCTTGCTACAGGTAGCCTTTGGTAAATCGTTCTCTTTGTCAATTATTTCAGGTGATAAAATAATTACATTACGACGGTTTTAATATGTGTTGAAAACAAAGATGCGCTTTTTATAATCATAAATACCGAAATACTAATTAGCGTAAAAGATTTGGTTATTCATTTATATGTGGGCTAAATGGCATTTAGATCAGTACATAAGACAAAAATATATATCTCATTCAGTACAATGAAATTACTGTGGTTACAAAATATACTATGTATACGTTCACACATATCAATACAAATATACATTTAAGATACACTGAATAACATATTGTGTGTGTACGTGTGTGCATTTATATGCGTATGTATATATACTGTATATACAGATATACATTACATTACACACACACACACTATATATATATATGTGTATTTATATTATATATATATATATATATATATATATATATATATATATATATATATATATATATATATATATATATATATATATATATGTGTGTGTGTGTGTGTGTGTGTGTGTGTGTGTGTGGTTCTGCCCACAACACACTTACAATATTATGACCAAGTAAAAATGAAAAAAAAAAAAAAAACAAATGTCACAAAAACAAAGAAATAAAACACCTCCGTGAGAATTGCTTTTTTTTTTGGTAGAAAGACGGAGGAAAAAATCGCGCGAAGGAAATAACTCTCTCTTCCTTTACATCCCGAGACCTTTAATCTCCTTCTCAATGGGTCCGAGAAGGGGAAAGAATACGGAGGAAGAGGAGAAGGAAGAAGAAGAGGAGGAGGAGGAGGCGAAGGGAGAAACAGGAAGAAATGAGGAGGCATTCTGTCTCCTTTTGGAATTCTTTCAGCTAAGATGAGTATTGAGCCAGAATGCGAACCTTACCGCCCTTGAGAAAAGGTTTCCGCTGAGAGAGAGAGAGAGAGAGAGAGAGAGAGAGAGAGAGAGAGAGAGAGAGAGAGAGAGAGAGAGAGAGAATACCTGGCGAGTCGCTACATTCCAGTGGTGTCAGTATTACCTCGTCGAGGCCCTCCTAGTTGGAGGGGAAAACTGGTCGCCCATGTCAATTATTTCTTCTCCCTTTCTTCACAACGGCTGCGACTCACCAGAGTCGACTGTCCACCAAGTATATCATTCTCAGCGTCGGTCTATACAGGAACAATTTGTTTAACTCTCAGTGGGTCCTGGTTTTAAGGGGACGTCCGGATCGTTCTGTCAATACAATTATTACTAAAACTACCACCATCACCTAATCTACACCACCAATACTACCAACACCCCTGCTTTTATCTTTAACAACATTACCATCATTACGATCAGAAACACCAAAGTTACTTCGTTGTGGCAAAATGGTGTTTCTCTTTCTTTTCTCTCTCTCAGAACTCAATCGTGGTAATTGGATGACGGAAAATATAACTTTAAGGCGACTAACATTTTTTTTTTTTATTGTGACTGGCACTGATTTTTCTCCCTAGATTTTCATTTATCTCTCTTTTTCTCTTTTAACTTATCTCTCTCTAACTCTTTTTTCGGACATATTTCTTTATCACTCTGTCTCTGACATTCATCTTTATGACTTTGTATCAGTCTCTTCCTTATTTTTTTAATGTAACTAGCTCTGATTTTTCTCCCTAGAGTTTCATTTCTCTATCTCTCTGTTTCTCTTTAACATCTATTTTCTAACTTTTTCTGGGCATATTTCTTTATCTCTCTCTCTCTCTCTTTGTCTCTCCGTCTCTGACATTCATCTTTATTTCTGTCTCATCCTGACCTTTATATCTTTGTATCTGCTTCTTCCTTACTTTTTTAATGTAACTACCCTTGACTTTCCTCCCTAGCTTTTATTTCTTTATATTATCCCTCAGGTTCTCTTCAACTTTTATCTTTCTAACTCTTTTTCTGGACACATTTATCACTCTGTCCCTGATATCAATCTTCATTTTTGTCTCATCTTGGCTTTTTATCTCTCTGTATCTGTCTCTTCCTTAACTTTTTAATGTAACTAGCTCTGATTTTTCTCCCTAGCTTTCATCTGTTTATCTCTGTTTCTCCCTAACTTTTATCTTTCTAATTTTCTGTGCATATTTCTTTATCACTCTGTCTCTGACATTTATCTTTAATTCTGTTTCATCTTGACTTTATCTCATTGTATCTCTCTCTTCCTTTCCTTTTTAATGTAACTAGCTCGGATTTTTCTCTCGAGCTTTCATCTCTTGATCTCTACTTCTCTTTGACTTTTATTTTCTAACTCGTTTCTCTGTGGCATAATTCTTTATCTTTCTCTCTCTCTCTCTGACATTAATCTTTATTTCTCTCTCATCTCCAGTTTTATCTGTTTGTATCTGTCACTTCCTTACTTTTATATCTCTGTCTGTGTCTCTCTAACTTCTTTCCTCTATACAGGTGAGACCCCGTGACTGATCTCCTGATGTCCGTCTCTAGAGATCTCCATAACTTACAAAACTGACACTTGGTTTTAATTCTTCAGTGCCCTGAGAGAGAGAGAGAGAGAGAGAGAGAGAGAGAGAGAGAGAGAGAGAGAGAGAGAGCGAACATTACACTTATCCCCAAACCCCTGAGTCTCGTAATGGTTTCTACTAACGAGGTGATGTTTCAGAGGACCCGGATATATCAAGGTTCATTTAAATTTAATCACATTTACAACACTCTTTTTACTCTCACAGACTTCAACTCTACGAAATAAAAATAAAAATTTCCTCTTTTTTTGGGGGTGAAATTCGAATAATTCAGTGTCATTTTCCTTTCCCCATTACCTATTTTTCATTCTGAACTATATCGTCGTCTTCTGAAAAAAAAAAAAAAACTTTTTTTTAGAACTTTTGTCTTCTTCTGATCCTTACTTCGATGTTCTCAGAGCAGATGCTTCATCTTTTGAAGTTCTGATCAATCTTATGCTCTACTGAATGCTAAACGAGCCTGATGGTTCTGTCTTTTTTGCTCAAAGCTCAAATACATGATATATCTCATATACCAGCACATGCTTAAGTTACCCCTTACACCAGCACATTTTTAAGTTAACTCATTTAACTCATATATCAGCATACGTTTAAGTTACCTCAAATACCAGCACTTCTTTAAGTTACCTCATATACCGGTTCATGATTGTTACCTCATATACCAGCTCATGCTTGTTACCTCTTGTACCAGATCATGCTTGTTACCTCATATGCCAGATCATGCTTGTTACCTCATATACCAGCTCATGCTTAAGTTACCTCATGTACCAGCACATGCTTGTAACCTAACATAAAAGCAAATGTTTAAGTTACTTCATATACCAGTTCATGCTTGTTACCTCATATACCAGCTCATGCTTAAGTTACCTCATATACCAGTTCATGCTTGTTACCTCATATACCAGCACATGCTTGTAACCTAACATAAAAGCTCATGCTTAAGTTACTTCATATACCAGTTCATGCTTGTTACCTCATATACCAGCTCATGCTTAATTTACCTCATATACCAGTTCATGCTTGTTACCTCATATACCAGCTCATGCTTAAGTTACCTCATGTACCAGTTCATGCTTGTTACCTCATGTACAAGCACATGAATAAGTTACCTCATATACTAGCACGCGTACTTAACCCGGGCTTCAAAAGGGGGGGTCATCCCTCTAACTTCATTGATATGTTAATGTTGTTGCGCCTATATCTCTCATAATTCGACGACAATTTTCAGTAACGTTTATATTCCAAGACATAATTCTGGTATCCATAAGTTTTTGATACTGAAATTAAAGTCGTGAGATATCATGACGAATTTTTCCCGTGTTAAAAGTTAATCATTCTGATAACTGCGTTGACTTATCAGCAGTGTTCATCACTTAAAACCTAATATCTGTATCCCAACCAAACCATCTTAACACATTAGCGGTGTTATTATGATCTTTGTCAATCTTCGATACTCAAGTCACATCCCACTTAAGAATTAAATGAGCTCAAACTTTTAGTTAATGCCGTTGATATATTTTTCCAGTAAAACCTAACATGAACAAAAACATCATTACCGCAGACCAACGACTCTGGAAAGTGTTATGCCACTGGTCCGGACTCTTTGTTTGTCTAGTTGTTTTAAGGATTACAAATAAATTTATGGGTTGATTTCTAAAAAAAAAATGACTAAACGTAGACATAGTGACTGGAGGCAAGTCACAAAGACAGAGAGAGAGAGAGAGAGAGAGAGAGAGAGAGAGAGAGAGAGAGAGAGAGAGAGAGAGAGAGAGAGAGAGAGGGGGGTCTGGGTACCAGACTTTTTGGGATGGGGAAGGGCAGATTGCTCCTAAGGGTTAAGAGATGAAAGTGAGGAACAATCTTGAGGTTTTATTTTGAGAGGAGCTACGCTTGGAGAAGGTGAGGTTATGCTAAGCACGGAAAACCGAATCAATGAGAGAATTCCAGAGAATCAGGGAGTGAAAAATTTTCATCTCCACACTGTAAACGACTAGAGTTACAAGCTTGGTGGGCGTTACGAACACCTGAGTATAGGACGAGCGGGAAAACAGGTTCAAGGAGAAAATTCCAAAGCTTGGGTGTAGAATGAAAGAGCAAGTGGTGACTTGTTCAGGAATTGTTACTTCCAAAGCCTGGATGTAGAAGGAAAAGGAATAACGAAAATCCCGGGAACTGCTGATCGCCACACTGTAAACCACTGGAATTGGAATCCTGAAAAGAATATCAGGGAAAACAGAATGAAGGAAAGAATTCCCGAGTCTGAATGAAGAAGGAAAGTATAAGTAATCACACAGCAGGTAGCTTGGCAGGTGTTTCAGGGTGGCTAAGGCAAGGGTGGTGACTAAGAATAAGGATCGTCTTCTTAAGTGCGAGGGATTACACCCAAACACTTGCAGCAAAACACGAGGAATTGAATTATTCAAGAAAATGGCTGTTTTCTTGGTCCTTCCCTCGGAAGTGTGCAATAATACAATTTTGTACGCGTACATAAAATCCGAAATAGGATTAGTGAGCTAACAATGAAATTAACTCTCTCTCTCTCTCTCTCTCTCTCTCTCTCTCTCTCTCTCTCTCTCTCTCTGTTGGACAGGCTAATAACATTATACTGGCTTCAATCACAGCGTATTTCCCTGTCATGAAATGAAATACACAGCGTTCAGGCATCGCTGTTTTGAACTAAATTTTAAAATTAATTTTCCGATATACTTCATAACTGCTGACACCTGAAAGAGATATTCCGCTTTTATTTAACGTTGGGAGACCAACTCTTTTCACCTTAATAATAATAATAATAATAATAATAATAATAATAATAATAATAATTATTATTATTATTATTATTATTATTATACGGACAAGTTAGATAAAATTCTGGTTAAAAATGAAAATAAGAGGAGTTTCCATTTGGAAGTTTCTTTAATCAGTTGATAATAATAATAACAAACACACCAACACACACACAAATACATATATATATATATATATATATATATATATATATATATATATATATATATATATATATATATATATATATACATATATGTGTGTATATTATATATCATATATATATGGGACTCCAGCATTTTTCACCTTAACAACAACAACAACAACAATAATAATAATAATAATAATAATAATAATATTATTACTATTACTATTATTATTATTATTATTATTATTATTATTATCATTATTATTATTATTACACGGACACACCAGATAACAAGCTGGGTGAAAATGAAAATAAGAGATGGAGTTTCCAGCTAGAAATGCCATTAATCAGTTAATAATAATAATAATAATAATAATAATAATAATAATAATAATAATAATAATAATTACACGGACAAGCCAGATAATATGTTGGTTGAAAATGAAAATAAGAGATACAATGATAATCACACGGGGAAGCCAGATCAAAAGTTGGGTAAAAATGAAAATAAGAGGAGTTTCCAGTTGGAAGTGGCAATAATCAGTTAATAATAATCATAAAAATAATAATAATAATAATAATAATAATAATAATAATAATAATAATAATTACACGGGCAAGCCAGATAAAATTTTGGGTAAAAATGAAAATAAGTGGCATTTCCAGTTGGAAGTTCATTAACCAGTTAATAATAATAATAATAATAATAATAATAATAATAATAATAATAATAATAATAATAATAATAATAATATTTATACGGACACGCCAGACAATGTGTTGGGTGAAAATTAAAATAAGAGATGGAGCTGCTAGCTGAAGTGTCATTAATTAGATAATAATAATAATAATAATAATAATAATAATAATAATAATAATAAATATTATTATTATTAAGAAAACGTATTTCAGAAACACATATTATATATATATATATATATATATATATATATATATATATACATATATATATATATATATATATATATATATATATATATATATATATATATATATATATATATATATATATATATATATATATATATATATATATATATATATATATATATATATATATATACACACATATATAAAAAGCCAGAAAATGAAAATAAAGAGATCCAGTTATCTTTGCTGACACCAAAAACGACCAAGAAATCCTGGTATTTTGGAAACGCCGGCGGTGAAGACGAGGTGGGAAAGCAAAGAAAGAAATGAGCTGTCATTTAAGTAAGAAAAACGAAAGGTTAAGGAAAAAGGGAAAGTTCAAGCGACAAATAAAATAAAAATAGAAGAAATTTTGGATTGTAGAGAAGGTGTAGAAGGAAAGGAGAGAAAAAGGAAAGCGTAAATGATAAATAAAAAAGATGAAGAAATTTTCGAAATGTAAGGAGGTGTAGAAGGAAAGGAGAGAAAAAGGAAAGTTTAAATGACAAATAAAAAAGATAGAGAAATTTTCGAAATGCAGAGATGGTCTAGAAGCAAAAGGAGAGTGTAAACGATAAATAAAAAAGATAAAGAACGTCTGGAAATGTAAAGAAGGTGTAGAAGCAAAGGAAAGAAAAATGGAATGTGTCAACGATAAGTAACAAATAAAAAATGCGCCAAAGTTTTTTCGGTGCAACAGAGTTTTCTGTACAGCGTATCATGCTGTATGAAACTTTCAGCCAAGGCCCATGAAACTCAGCACGATCCGGTGGTGGCCTAAGCCACAGCCCATGAAACTTAGCCACGGTCCGGTGGTGGCCTGTGTTGTTGGTACCTATAGTGGTGCCAGAAGTACAATAATGGCTAACTTTAACCTTAAATAAAATAAAAACTACTGTGGCTAGAGGGCTGCAATTTGGTATGTTTGATGAGTGGAGGATGGATGATCAACGTACCAACTTGCAGCCCTCTAGCCTTAGTAGGTCTTAAGAACTGAGGGCGGTCAGAAAAAGTGCCGCCGGACAAACAAAGCCGTCACAATAGTTTTCTTTTACAGAAAACTAAAAAAGATAAAAGAAATTTCGGAAATGCAGAGAAGGTGTAGAAGCAAAGGAAACCAAAACGAAAGTGTAAATGACAAAAAAATTATAAGAAATTTTGGAAACGTAGAGAAAGTATAGAAACAAAGAAAGAAATGAAGTGTCATTTAGGTAAGAAGGAAAATCAACGGGAAAGAGACATGGAAACTAAAATAGTATAAAAAAATTGTATCGGGCAGGAGAACTGGCGTAGAAACCTCAACCAAAAACATAATAAAAAGATATTAAAAATGCATCAGATGAATGAAATGGCGTGGAAGACAAAAATGAAAGCCTTTACAGTAAAAGAGATCAACAAGACAGAGACTAGAAAACCATAAGAAAACATCAGAAAATAAAACTAAATGAACTTGGATCATGAAAAAGTAAGATATGCCAAAATAAAGGAAAGGGACCATAAACATAGAAGAAAATAACAGACAGAAAAGTTAGAAGAAAATAACAGACAGAAAAGTTGGTTCGTGAAAAAGTAAAAGATGCCAGAATAAATAAGCGGGACCATAAATTTTAAAAGATAATAACAGACAACAAACACACGCACAATAAAACAAACACACAGAGAACAAACGCATCCAGTCTCTGAAACAAGAGCCAGATAACGCGGAAACAAACAGACTATGAAAAATGGCCGGAAAAATCTCGGCCACGGAAGACCGCAGGGAAAATAATATAAAAGAAAGTTCGACTACAATGATAAATGATAATAAAGGAAGAGAAAGAAGGAAGAAAAAGCGGAAAAAAAACATATAAAGATAAACATATATATATATATAAAAAAAAAAAAAATAGATAATAATGTATTAAACACGAAGAATAATATATATAAACTCATACTGTTCCATACACCAGACTAATGATGATGGGCGAACGCAAGGGTAATTTCACTAATGCGAAAAAAATATTTACTAACACTTGCAACAAACCACAGCGGTCAAGTCCAAGCGGCAATCATAATAAGGCAAACGGAGTGTATGCACGTATAACTGTTCAGACCTTTTGCCTTAGAAAAAAGATGCCTGAAAGTCATCACTTCGGATGCAAGAAAAAGTGATAAGGATAAGGATGTGATAGAAACAGAAGATTTAGGCCAAAGGCCAAACGCTGGGACCTATGAGGTTGTTCAGCGCTGAAAGGAAAATTGAGAGTAAAGGAGGTTTGAAAGGTGTAACAGGAGGAAATCCTCGCAGACGCACTATGAAACAATTATTAGGAGAGGGTTGAGGAAAGCAAGATGGAAGAAAGAGAATATGAACGGAGGTATAGAACAGAATAGAATATGGAATTTTGGCCAAAGGCCGAGTGCTGGGACCTATGAGGTTATTCAGTGCTGAAAGGGAAACTAACATTAAGAACGTTTGAAGGGTGTAACAGGAGGAAAACGTCGCAGTTGCACTATGAATCAATTGTTTGAGAGGGTGTTAAGTCAGATGAAAGAACGAAAATATGAACGGAGGTACAGTAAAAAGAATGAAAGAGGTTGCAGCTAGGGGTCGAAGGGACGCTGCAAAGACCCTTAAGTAATGCCTACAGTTGGAGGTCTAGTTAAAGGTATGAAAGGCGTTGCAGCTAGGGGTCAAAGGGACGCTGCAAGGAACCTCAAGTAATGCCTACAGTGCACCGCGTGAGGTGCACTGATGGCACCACCACCCAACGGGGGCTAAAGATCATTCCGATGGATAGAAACACCAGGAAGTTGTATACAACACCACAACAGAGAACGACCTTTTTTCTGACATATCTTCAAAGCCTCAACACAAATCACGCGAGGGGAACAAAAGCTGTGGGAGGAATGAGGCGGCAGAACACAATGGAATCCTTCGATAGCTTTGTGGCAGAAAGGCTATGAGAGAGAGAGAGAGAGAGAGAGAGAGAGAGAGAGAGAGAGAGAGAGAGAGAGAGATTAGGATATTAACAGAGCGCTGGAACTGACTTTTACCCGGTCGTGATGAGATCCAAGTACTTTTCCGAAACGACCCGTTTCTTTGTGTATGTTGATTGGTCTGGCCATCTCTCTGCCTGTCTGTTCATCCTAATAAAGAGAGGTCGACCCTATCTAATCCAACAAGATCGAAAGCTTCCCTTCTTCTTCTTCTTCATCTTCTTTTTTAATTTTCCCCACATACGCTAACACTAAATTGAGTCAAGACCACTTTAATGGAAAGTAAACGAGATGCTTAAACCTTTTCTTTGTTTAACTTTGTAAGCAATCAGGTGATTTTTCCTTTATCTTTTAAAGTAATCAGGTGATCGTTCCTTTACCATTTAAAGTAATCAGGTGATTTTTCCTTCAACTTTTAAAGTAATCAGGTGATTTTCCCTTTAACTTTTTTAAAGGGCTCTTTCCTTTACCATCTAATAATCAGGTGATTTTTTCTTTAAATTTTAAAGTAATCAGGTGATTTTTCCTTTAACATATAAAGTAATCAGTGATATTTTTTACCTTCAATTTTTCCTTTTAAAGTAATCAGGTGATTTTCCCTTTAACTTTTAAAGTAATCAGGTGATCTTTCCTTTACAATCAAAGTAATCAGTGATTTTTCTTCAATTTTTAAAGTAATCAGGTGATTTTTCCTTTAACTTCTAAAGTAATCAGGTGATATTTCATTTACCATTTAAAGTAGTCAGGTGATTTTTCCTTCAACTTTTAAAGTAATCAGGTGATTTTTCCTTTAACTTTTAAAGTAATCGGGTGATCTTTCCTTTACCATTTAAAGTAATCGGGTGATTTTTTTCTTCAACTTTTAAAGTAATCAAGTGAGTTTTCCTTTAACTTCTAAAGTAATCAGTTAGTATTTCTTTTACCATTTAAAGTAATCGGGTGATTTTCCTTCAACTTTTAAAGTAATCAGGTGATTTTTCCTTCAACTTTTAAAGTAATCAGATCTTTCGTTTAAATAATATTTTGTGGAAAGTTAGTACCATCATTAGCAATGCTGCTTCCTGCTGAAAAATTTATAAGAACAACCGTTGCTTTTGAACTGATCACAGCCACTCCTCACGATTTTGTACCAAAAGTACCCTATCTGTTTCCCTCAGTCTCTTTTCTAATCAGTTTTAGTGGAACCTTTACTAAGTAAAGTGGATCTCCCTTTTGAACTTATGGCTTCCTTGTCCTCAGCCTAAACCTACTAAACCTACTCATTATCCTCAAAATTCTTTGCCCTTTCCATTTTGTATTAATCATTTTCCTGCTTTTCAACCTGCAAAGGGCCTTCCTCTGCCAATCTCAACATGCAAGCATTAACATGCCTGCTCACGCATGGATATACTAGGATAAACTAGCGTGTGTGTGTGTGTGTGTGTGTGTATATGTATATATATATATATATATATATATATATATATATATATATATATATATATATATATATATATATAATGTACATATATATACTATATAAATTCGTCTCACCAATTAAAAATTCCAGTTCGATTATAGAATGAGTGGCACGTTTCCGGCAAGTTCTCTCAATCCTACTGTGCCTCGGTCTACATAAACGGTGAATTATGTGCAATTGCTATATAGCGACCTCAACCCAAAATATTCTCTGAAAACAAGAAAAGCAGCATGGATATACTTTCTTGGGAAGAAAATTTCATAGGCGCATGTGTGGAGTATGAACATATATATATATATATATATATATATATATATATATATATATATATATATATATATATATATATATATATATATACATATACATATCCTTGTCATAAACCTCCAATACATCCTTTCAACGTCAAATAAAACTTCTTGTTTTCCTTTTGTATTTTCCCGACGTATATTTTGCATGGGGGCAAATTTGTATTCCTCTTAGAGAAAAGCCGAGAAGCTTATCGGATTTGCCTGGAATTTTCCCAAAGCGATCGGGGAGAAGTTTTAAGAGCAAAGATGAACGCGGAATAAAAAGAACTTGAATAAGAAGCGAAGCAATTACGAAAACTCTTTTCGAGATGAGATTTGACGAGTTCATACCCCCATGCAAGTTCCAATCCCATCCAAACGGGGCGGGGGAGGTGAGGGAAGGGGCGGGGGTGGGTTAGTGCGAGGGATTATCGCCCCTGCCTTGTAAAATGCCGACCATTATTGAAATTTGCAGCAACACTTGGCAGAAGTAATTAAGCTAACAGAGCGATAACTGCCACAGTATTCATTGCTTAAATCGCAGTTTGTGTAATGTTATGCTAAAGAAATCTGTCCTGATTGACTGTTAACACTATTGAAGGGTACGATAAATATACATACACGCACGCACACAAATAAATACACACGCACACACACACATTATATATATTACATACATACATACTCCGTGCATATGTGCTTGGTAAACTGAAAGGTTTTGACGAAGATGAGTAAAGCTTGAGAATGCTCCTCATTACGAATAAACAGTGTGTTGTTCTTTATTTTAATGTTGAATTTAAAGTAGTTAATATAGCTAATAGTTAAGACAATACGATATTTATCCACTAAACCTCCTGATTGTCGAGAAATCCGAAACAGCCCACAGAAATAAGACTAAATAAACATTATTTGTCACGGAGCACACTTTGACTCAACAAAATATAACAAGGATAGCGTAACCGAGCCTTTACTTTACTCAAATGGCCAAAGCCTGAACCGGGTGTAGTAGAAATTGGTGTGTTCCACCATATATTCTTCTATTTTACTTAATTTTCCGTATTTCTTTTTTTATTGCTTACTTCCATGAATCTCTCGCCAATCTTTCTGTCTGTCAGTCTGTCTCTCTCATTTATGCCCTAATTCTTCTCTCTCTCTCTCTCCAGCCATTATGTTGCGGAAGCACCGAAACGCAAATAATCGAAGGCACAAGATATGTGAGTGAAATCTATAAGAATAAACTAAAATAATAAACGTATATTATACGAATAAAATAAACGACAGAAAAAAAAAGGTAATACGAAGCCTTAGGAACGACGCGAAGGGACCCGAAAATAAATCGCCTTAACGATGCCCTGCCAACGTGGAGAATGGGTTGAGGTCGGGGAGGGGTTGCTTATTACGTCGGAAGGTCTACAACGGACGTTTGCTTTTGGCCAAAAACGAGGACTATGTATGTGAATAGAAATTTCAGGAAACTTATAGAGTAAATGAACGAATTTATGTAATGTGTGTGTATGTAAGAATATATATATATATATATATATATATATATATATATATATATATATATATATATATATATATATATATATATATATATATATATA
>NC_089763.1:43196968-43199468 GCF_040412425.1 Macrobrachium rosenbergii | reverse complement strand
TGTTTATCATTTTTAGTTCTTTTTCTAAGTAAAGAAAAGGCTTGAACGGATGCAGCTTAGCGGTTTAAGCTGATCTCGGTCATTGCCTAAAAAAAAGGGAAAAAGAATATCGGAAGTGGGCTTCAACACACATAGAGTCAATTAGAGAAACTCTACCAAGTGAGCTTATGCACTCATGCCGGTCCAAAGTCCGGATAAAAGAGAAGGTCGGGAATAGAGTTAATAGTAATGCCTTCATAAATCAAACAAGAGATGAAGTTGTACAGCACTGGTTTTGGTCAATACTTAGATGGGTGACCATCCCATGAAAGTCAAGCACAAACACTTTGCTATGCTACAGGTTTCTAGGTTAACAGAATTAAAGGAACGTCACATCAGGTTAGTATCCGGGCGGGTGACCTCCAAGTGAAATGCAAATGATGTTGGCACATAACCTTCCACTACTATGTCTGACTCAAGGGTCAGATTTTCCGTGTCTGTCTAGAACCACGATGGATTATAATGAGGCTGGGCTAGCCGATAGTGAAAAACAATGCTATGAAGAATATTATCATTAACCGGCTGACTCTCAAATTCCCAATCTTCTTACAACGGGGAATGAACATCCGACACTGAGTCCTGGTAAACGGTATATCATATATATACTATAACATGCACGTACACAGACACAACAAAAGGAGATTTCCGAGAAGGTAAAGTATTATTCAAGAGTTCCTGAGAGGGCGACTTGAATGAAGTTTGCCCGTTCGGGCTCAGATGCAAGCAAGCGCAATCGTCATTTCATTATGCTCATGCAATTTTCAAAGCACCTGAATGCACGTGAGGAAACGGTAGTCTATGCGTAAAGAAGGTTCTTAGAAATCCACGCATGGCTGTCTGAGTTTCTATTTGAGCTGCAGTCATGTAATCCACTGGAGACATTTTTCCCGACAAAATCTCATTCTGTCCCTAGACCTGAGAGTTGTAAGCAAAAGTGTAAAGCAAATAGCAAAATTATGTGGAAGGGAAAAAACGATTCTTACGCTGTCTGAGTATTTACAGCATACACATTTTCGAGTATTTACAACATACACATTTTCGAGTATTAACAACACATTTTCGAGTTTTTACAACACACATTTTGGAGTATTTACAACACACATTTTCGAGTATTTCCAACATACACATGTTCAAAGAAGTCCTCTTCTTCTAGTTAAATTTGGCATTAAATTTTTATATTCATTAAGCAATTATGTTATACAGCGTACAAACACAGACACACTATATATTATATATATATATATATATATATATATATATATATATATATATATATATATATATATATATATATATATATATATATATATATATATATTGTAAATATACTTTTCACCTTAAATTGACTGTTCTAGAGTGATAGTCTTTCAGTTAACAGCAAGTTATTTTAAGAAGTGGTTAGTGACCCATCTCAGTTGGCTAACCATCACAATCTTTAAATAACTTAATCTTAGGGTCTAGAAGCGCAAGATGAATTCTTTGGCAAAATCGCTCAGGGAGTCATGCCTACTTTCCCCATCCCCCACTCCCCACCCGCAAGATCGATCTCGGGCCTCTCGCCGGTGAGGCCATGTTACAAACCAGAGCAATGGGGAAGAATGATTATTTTTATTTTTATTATTATTATATTATTTGTCCTTTTTGGTTATATAATTTCCTTTCTACATTCCCCCCTCCCCATACACAAGATCGATCTCGGTACTGTAGCTGGTGAGGCCAGATTATCAAATAAGACAGTTAGGAAATATTATTATTATTATTATTATTATTATTATTATTATTATTATTATTATTACATAACTGCTTCCACATTCCCAACCGCAAGATCTATCTTGGGTCTCTAGCTGGTAAGGCCAAGTTATCAAATCAAACAATTAGGAAATATTATTATTATTATTATTATTTGTCTTCTTCATTTCAATAATTCCTTTCGATAACTTCTACTTTAAACGTAACGCGGACTGCGTCATCCTCACCAACATCCCCCTTGAGGACATAACATCTATTAGTATAAGAACTAAACGATCACGGGTTTTCTCCCTCTCCAATCTCGGGGAGCAATTAATCATATTACCCTCTTTTTCTTTCTCTCCCAAAGAGATAGCACGTCTCTTTGTATCGAGTAGAATATAGAATTCAGGCCAGAGGCCAAGCTCTGGGACCTATGAGGTCATTCAGCGCTGAAACGGAAGTTGACAGTAAAAATGGAAATTGACAGTAAAAGGTCTGAAAGGAGGAAATCCTTGCAGTTGCACTATGAAACAACTGTTAAGAGAGGGTGGGGAGTAAGACGGAAGAAAGAGAATATGAACGGAGGTACAGTAAAAGGAATGAAAGGAGTTTTACGGGGAAGATCTATTAATAAGAGCTAAACGAACACGGGGTCTTCCCCCTCGCCAATCTCAGGGAGCAATTAATCATATTTCCCTCTTTTTCTTTCTCTCCTAAAGTGATAATGCGT